>NW_013657610.1:99293-114015 GCF_000142905.1 Thecamonas trahens ATCC 50062
CCCTGCCACCGCCACCACCACCACCACCACCATTACTCCGTCGCGCCAGTCGTGACCAGGTGGTCTCCGGCCCCGCAGCGTAGCAAAGCCATCGATCCGATCTGGCGCATAGCATACGTCTCGGCCCCCCCCACATCTCGGCCAATTAGAGCAAGAAAGAAATGGCGCGAACGGTGGCCTTATGACCAACTCCCGCCTTTTTTTCCCCCTCCCCCCTTCCCTCCCTCCCTCCCTCCCTCCCCTTGTCTTTTTTGGCGGGAACCGACTCCGATTACCCGTTTCGCGCCAAAAAACTCGCCCACAGTCCCCTCCACCCCCGCCCTCACCCTCGTTCGGACGAGCCAAGTTGAGGAGAATGAGCAGCAGGCAGTGGCAGTGTGCGGGGCACTCAACGTGTGGTGGGGGAGAGAGACACAGGTCGCCGTACCCCCATATACATATACATACGCATACGCATACCGCACACCCTCCCTCCCTCCCGTGTCACCGCCACCTCGACCAAGTGGGTGACCTCGACCAAGTGGGTGACCTCGACCAAGTGGGTGACGTCGACCAAGTGGGTGACCTCGACCAAGTGGGTGACCTCGACCAAGTGGGTGACCTCGACCACGTAGACCAAGTCGGTGACGTCGACCACGTAGATCACCTCGACCACGTAGATCACCTCGACCACGTAGATCACCTCGACCACGTAGATCACCTCGACCACGTGGATCACCTCGACTACGTAGATCACCTCGACCACGTAGATCACCTCGACTACGTAGATCACCTCGACCACGTAGATCACCTCGACTACGTAGATCACCTCGACCACGTAGATCACCTCGACTACGTAGATCACCTCGACCACGTAGATCACCTCGACCACGTAGATCACCTCGACCACGTAGATCACCTCGACCACGTAGATCACCTCGACTACGTAGATCACCTCGACTACGTAGATCACCTCGACCACGTGGATCACCTCGACTACGTAGATCACCTCGACCACGTGGATCACCTCGACTACGTAGATCACCTCGACCACGTAGATCACCTCGACTACGTAGATCACCTCGACCACGTAGATCACCTCGACCACGTAGATCACCTCGACCACCTCGACCTCGACCTCGACAACCTCGACCTCGACCTCGACCACGACCGCCACGTCGACAAAGCAGGTGACGGACATGATGTCGACGATCACGTGCCAAGTGCTGTATGAGGAGAGTGCGGTGGGCGGCAAGAGGCAGTACCTGAGCCACGGCCATGGCTGGACGAGCACGTCGAGCACATCGCGAACGTCAAGCAGCAGTGCCATGGCGAGCACTGGCTCGATGGCGACGGCAATGGCGACGGCGACAGCGACTCCGGCTGCACCGGCCCACGCCGCCGCGGGCATGGGCATGGGCACGGGCGGTCATCCAGCCGGAGGCTACGGCCATGGCCATGCCGGCGAGTTGGCCCTGGTGGTGAGCGGCAACTGCGCCAGTGTCATGGCTGGTGCCCTCGTGGCTGCCTCGTACACCGTCCCGGCCGCCATCTCGCACGCCCTGTGGGTCTCCTTCCCGCGCCCGCTCCCCGGCCGCAGTGTCGGCGGTGATGCCGGCGGCAACGGGAGCATGGCCGCCGCAGCATGGTCGCCGCCCCGCTCCGGCCACTCGTTCCATGGCCCATCGCAGTCGCATGTTCACCATGGCGACGACGAGGGCGATGGCGATGGCAGTGGCGGGCACGGCCCGGGCTCGTCGGGCGACGGAGGCCTCGTCACTGCGCTGGTGCTCCTCACGGCGGCGGCGGCCCATGTGTACTACCCCACGGGACACGTCTACGAGGTTGTGCTCCCCTTTGCTGTGGCCGACGTGGCGGCGCTGCCGGTCGGCTTGCTCCTGCGGCGGGCGGCGGCGGCGGCGGAGGAGGCGGCGGCGGGCGCGGCGGCGCTGCCGTTCCTCTTCTCGCTCCTGCATCCGCTCGACGACGTCCGCCCGCTGGCGGCGCTCTCGCTCCACGGCGACGTTGTCTCGGACGCCTCGGTCAGTGTCCTCCTCGCGGCCTCCTCGCCGCCGCTGCTCCTCACTCACTCGGCCGGGCGGAGCGCGGGAGCCGGCAGTGCGCTCGACCTCTTCCTCCTCCGCCGCGCGCCGCCGGACACTCCGCCCGACGAGATCGAGCGCTCGCTGAGCGGCCTGGGGCGGCTCGGCATGGACATGGAAGAGGCGCAGAGCGAGGACGGGAGCGCGGGCAGCAGAGCGAGCCAGGGCAACGTCTCGGGCGTGAGCGGCGAGTCGGTCGACGCGCTCTACGCCGACGTCTATCTCGAGCACGTGTGGTCGTCGCCGTGGGCCGGCCTCGCCGCGCCGGCGCGCGCCTTTCTCACCCACGACGCCAACGGCACGCTCGAACTCGCCCTTCTTGACCGCGAGGCGCAGGTTCTCACCGGCATCGCCTTTGAGCCGACGGCGCTGGCGGTGGCGTGGCAGGTGCCGGCCGTCGACGCCGCGCCCGTCCGCCTCGGCGGCCTCGACGCACTCGCCGTCGTCGCCCCGGGCGGCGGCCTCGTGCTCTACGTCGGCGGCACCCGGCTTGTCGACGTCGCCCTCCCGGCACCGCTCATCGGCAGCGGATGCGCAGCTGGCGGGCCGAACGAGTCGGCGCTCTCGCTCTCACCGGTCTCGATGGCCTCGGCCTCGTTCGACGCCTCGGGCCTCGGCATGGCCGGCGACGACGAGTGCGAGGCCGACGCCGAGGCCGGCAAGCTCGTCGCCCTCGCCGCAGCGGCCGGCTCGCGGCTGACGGTCGTCACCGCCCGCGGGCGCGCCTACCGCATCAACATCGAGCTCCCGCCGGCCTCGCCGCTCGCCGCCGCCGTCCTCGAGGTCCTCAGCACCACCGTCTCACCTGCCTTTGCCCTCGCCCTCCGCCGCGAGCTCGTCGCCGCCCTCGCCCGCGCCACCGGCCCGGCGCCCAACCAGTGGCGCCTCCTAGCCGAGCTCCTTGTCGAGCTCCTTGCGCCGGTCACCCCGTCGTCGCCGACCACACCGGTCCGCCCGCGCGCCGACGACAGCGACGATCCGCTCGCGTGGCTGCTGACCGAGTCGGCAACGCACGCGGCGATGGGCGGCGGGTGCAGGCTGGGCGGACTCGGTGAGGCCGAGGACGGCAGTCTCAGCATCCGCGGCGCCGCCACCGGCAAGATGGCCAGGCGAGTGCCGTCGGCCGAGCTTGCGCCGGCGCTCAAGGGCTTGCACTTGCTGTACGAGGACTGCAAGCTCGATGTGCTGCGGTACGGCGAGCTGCAGCCGCTCGGCAAGCTGCTGGCGGCCCTGGCTGCGGCAGCCGGCGAGCACGGCGTGGGCTACGCCGAGGCATACGCCCGCGACGGGCTCGGCCGGTGGCCGGACGGCGGGATGGGCGCGGCAGGCGGAGCCGGAGAGGACCTCGGCCTTCCGCCGTCGATCCTCGCGTACCTGCAGACGATGGTCCGCACGCCGGACGCCGAGCTGGAGGCCTTCCCGCTGGTGGGCGGGACGGACGGCGTGTGCGAGACAAGCCGCAAGGTCCTGCACCTGTACGCCATCCTCACGCGGAGCCAGGGCGGGCGCTACGAGGTGTCTGCCGCCGAGCTGGCGGAGCGGGCGGCCGAGGCGCTCGAGTCGCACCTCTCAGCCATTTCGCTCTCGTTCCAGGCGTCGTTCTCGGGCGGCCTCGCGCCACGCTCGCCGGTCCTCCCGCTCTTCTCACCGGCGACGCCACGGGCGCGGTCGCCGGCGGGCGAGCCGCCGCTGGCCCACTCGGTTGTCCTCGCCCTCGCCGCCGAGGGCTTTACCCGCGACTCGCTCTCGTCGCTCCCTCCGGCTGTGGCGCTGCCGCTGCTCGAGGCGCTGCGCGAGGCGCGCGAGGACCCGCCGGCCGGCTGGCCCGCCGCCGCCTACGCCCTCATCGACCGCAACGACCTCGCCCGCCAGTCGGCCGGCGTCCCGCCCGAGCCGGCGTCGGCCGCCGCCGCCCCGTCGGCGACCTCGTTCGACACAGAGGCGACGTTTGCATCGCCGGCCGGCCCGGGCGCCCCGCCGGGCGCCCCGCTCCCGCCGCCGACCCTCATCACCCTCGCCCCGCCGGGCCTCACCGGCGCCCTGCCACGGAGCGCGAGCGCAGCAGCCGGAGCGGCGGCCTCCAGCGGCGCAGCAGCCGGCGCGCCGAGCGGCGGCGGTAGCCGGAGCGGCGACGACGGCGGAGCCGGCGGCAGTGGCGGCGGCAGTGGCGACGGCGACGGCGGCGCAGGCGGAGCTGGGAGCGAGGCGCGCGTCCCGCTCGGCACCGAGCTCGAGTCGCGGGTGGCGGCGATGCGGTTCTGCGGCGACGCGCGGGTTGCCGAGGTCCAGCGGCTGCTGACGTCGAGCGCGCCGGCGGCGCTACTGCTCCCGAGCGAGGCGGCGACGCTGAGCGACCATGAGCTCGTCGCGGCGCAGCAAAAGGCGCTGCTTGCGCTGGCGGAGCGGACGATGGCGCTGCCTGTCGGCCGCGGCATGTTCACCTTTGCCACGGCGGCGCCGATTGTGACCGAGACGCTGCCCATTCCGCCGCTGGTGCTCTCGGGCAAGGTGCCGGCGACCGGGGTGACGCTTGCGCTGGACACAGCGAGCGTGTCGAACGAGTTCACGCACTGGGCGCAGTTCCACAACGGCGTCGCGGCCGGGCTGCGGATCTCGCCGCGGGCGGCGCGGTTGTCGTCGACGTGGATCGTGTACAACCGGCCGGCGGAGCTCTCGCACTCGCACGCCGGCTTGCTGATGGCCATGGGCCTGCACGGGCACCTGGCCCGGCTGGACGTGACCAACGTCTTCTCGTACCTCTCGCAGTCGCACGAGGTCATCTCGGTGGCGGTGCTGCTGGGCCTGGCGGCGGCCAAGCGCGGGAGCATGGACACCTCGGTGGCCAAGATGCTCTCCATCCACGTCCCGTCGCTCCTCCCGCCGTCGGCCACCATGCTCGACGTCTCGTCGCTCGTCCAGACCGCCGCCCTCCTTGGCGTCGGCCTGCTCTTCCTCGGCTCGGCCCACCGCCGCATGACCGAGGTGCTCCTGGCCGAGATCGGCCGCCGCCCGGCGGCGTCGGAGCACATCAACGACCGCGAGGCCTACTCGCTCGCCGCCGGCCTCGGCCTTGGCCTGGTCACCCTCGGCCGCGGCGCCGACGCTGCCGGCCTCGCCGACCTCGCCATCGAGAACAGGCTGCACACGTTCATTGTCGGCGGCCGCGCCGACGAGGCTCCTGGCTCGGGCAGCGGGCTCAGCGGCGGGCCGGACGGCAGCGGGCGGAGCGGGAGCGGCAGCGGGCGGAGCGGCGCGGGCGGAGCTAGCGGGCGGAGCAGCGTCGGCGGGCTCGGCGGCAAAGCGATGGCCAACTCGCGGATCCGCGAAGGCGCGCGGGTCAACATCGACGTCACCGCGCCGGGCGCCACCCTCGCACTCGGGCTCATGTTCCTCAAGACCAACTCGGCGTCGGTGGCGGCACGGCTGGAGGTGCCGCGGACGCAGTTCCTGCTCGACTACGTCCGGCCGGACCTGCTGCTGTTGCGGGTCCTCGCCCGCAACCTCATCATGTGGGACGAGGTTGCGGCGAGCGAGGCCTGGCTCGACGCCCACCTCCCGCCGTTCATCGCCGCCCACGCCCCGCTCCGCCCGCGTGGCGGGAGTGGCGGCGGTGTTGCCGGCGGCGCCATCGACTACGCCGCCATGCTCCTGGCGTCCGACACCGACGAGGACGAGGACGAGGATGGGGACGGAGCGCCCAGGGATGGGAGCGAGGGTGGCGAGGGCGGCGATGGCGAGGGCGGGGGCGAGGACGGAGGGCGGCGGCAGCTGCCGTCGGTGGCCGACGTGGTCGCTGGCCTGCTCGGCGGGGGCGGCGGGAGCGGCGTCGACGGCGAGGGCCAAGCCGGAGCGGCCGGGGCTGTCGGCGGCGAGACCGATGTCGAGGCGCTGCAGGCGGCCTACGTCAACGTGGTGGCCGGGGCGTGCATGTCGGTCGGACTCAAGTACGCCGGCAGCGCGGCGGCGGAGGCGTACGAGCTGCTGCTGGGAAAGGTCGGATTCTTCCTCGACTTGGTGGCGGCGAGCGGCGCGAGCGGCGGCGGGAGCGGCAGCAGCAGCGGCAGTGCGGTGGACAAGGCGACGGCGGAGGCGTGCCTCTGCACGGCTGTGGTTGCGCTGGCGATGGTGATGGCCGGGAGCGGCAACGTGGGCGTGCTGCGGCTGGTGCGCAAGCTCCACGCAAGGACAGGCGTGGGCTACGGCTCGCACATGGCCATGGGCTCTGCGCTCGGCCTGCTATTCCTCGGCGGTGGGGCATACTCGCTCTCGACGAGCAAGGCGGCCATCGGGGCTCTCGTGGCGGCGTTCTTCCCGGTCTGGCCGGCATCGCCGAGCGACAACAAGTACCATCTGCAGGCCTTCCGCCACCTGTACGTGCTCGCGTTGGAGCGGCGGGTGCTGGAGGCGGTCGACGTCGACTCGGGCGCGGCGGTGTACGTGCCGGTCCAGCTGACGCTGCGCGGTAGCGACGGCCACGGGCCGGGAAGTGTGGCGGCGGTGACGCCGGCGCTGCTGCCGCCACGGGCGGTGCTCGCTGGCGTCGCCGTCGACTCGCCGCGCTACTGGGGCACATACATCGCCACGCCGGCGGCGAGCAGGGCGCTGGCACCGGCGGCACGGCTCATTGTGGAGCACGGCGTGCTGTACGTCAAGCGCAAGGCTGGGTACCTGGCGTACGCAACGGATCCGACCAACGCGCGGTCGATGCTCTCGCGGGCGTTCCCGCAGAGACCGGCGGCGGCGCGGGTGGCGCCCGAGACGGACCTCACGCCGCCGGCCGAGCGCGCGCTGAGCCTCTTTACTGACTCGGCAGCCATGACTGCCTTTGCCGGCCACATGGCCGTCCCGCGGGCCGGTGAGCCGTGGACCGACTCGCACGCCTTTGCCGCCCGCGTCCTCTACGACGTGCTGACGGCGGAGAAGGTCGAGGTCCTCCCGGTTTATCTCGCGCTGTACGAGGCCGTCGGCGGGGTCGGCGCCGAGCTGGCAGCGGGCAAGCGGCTTGGCCCGGCGCGGGCGACGAGCCTGGCCGGCCTCGGCCTGCTCCGCGCCTGGTACGCCGCCGGCCCGCTGCGGCAGCTGCTGGAGCCGCGGTTCGTGGCCGCGATCCACGCGAGAATGAGCGACGTCCTCGCGCCGAATCCTCAGCTCGTCGCCGAGCTCGCGGCGTACTACCGTGGCGAGGCGAGAGTGCTGTCGGCGGCGGCGGCGGCGGTGGCAGGCTACTACGACATGCCCGGACAGGTTGTCCTGGGCGTGCTGCGGAAGCGGCTGGGATCCGAAGGCGCAGTGCGGGCGGCGGTGGCGGCCGTGGGAAGCGGGATCCCGTGGGTGTGGGTGGAGGCCATGGTGTAAAGGAAGCACGGTTAGGGGTTGCTGGAGGATGAGGCGATGCGGTTGAGACGGCGCAAGAGGTCCCCGGGCTTCGGCACGCGCCGCGGGACCCTCCTGCGTTTCGGCTTGTCAAAGATCGCGTTGATGTCCGAGACGGCGCGTTCGCTCCGCCGTGAGCCAGCAGCCAAGTCATGAAAGACGTCTTCCGCAAAGCGAAGCAGCTGGTTCTGGTCATGCGAATTGGCCGGCAGAAGCTGGTTCAAGAGCGCCTCTACCTGACCCTCAGGCATAAAGAGCGACTCGTCATCGATAAATCCGGCGATGATGAGAGCCTCCAGCGCCCGCTGTTCCACGGCTTCGGCGACTGTGTCATCGGTGAGATCCTTGTCGAGATACAACCCGAAGAGCGGACTGGCAGCAAAGGCGAGCTGGCCACGTACAGCCCGAACGATGCATCGCCGGGCCACCTCGACCTCACAGGCAAGAGCGAGTGCGAAGAGGACCGTGACAGGCTGCATCGTAAGGTTGTGGATCCGCGGCTTGTCTGGCGACCACGTCGTGTCCTTGGTCAGCTTGTTGAGTTGCAGATCGACCAAGACATCGCCCAGCTTGGCAATGGCGACGAGGGCGGCAATGTCGGTACGATGCTTGGCCGCCAGTGACTGCAGGTCCTTGTCGCTAGGTAGGTCAAACTCGCCCGACCAAGTCGGCTCCTTGCCCAGGAGCTGCGTCAAGGTATCGACAGCTTCGTCCTTCTGCAGCGCAACTTCCACAACACTTTCGTCGCCAAGCCGAAACAGCGGCTTGCAGGTGAGCACCAGGCGATGGCGAAGATTCTTAGCGAAGAGACGGTTGAAAAAGTCATGGACCAAGTTGTCGCGCACGTTCTCCACAATCACGAGCCACGGGCGAGGGCTTGTGGCGCACAAGGCTTTCAAGTCGCCGTTTTTGCGACCATTGCGGGAGAAGATGATCTTATCAATGAGGGCCTCTCTCAGCGCACAAGGCACCTGCGAATCCGACTGTGCATGGCGGAGGTCACCTATATCCATGTCGAGCCAGATGGTAAGATAGTCCTTGGCCAGCTCACTGTTGGCAAGCCAAAGAGCCAACGCTGTCTTGCCGCTCTTGCTCTTGCCGCGGAGCACGAAGACGCGCTTCTCTTTCAAAGCAGAGGCTACCTTCGAGCGCAGCCGATCCGGAATGGCAACGTGAGAGTCTGGCAGGTCTGGGACGGAGCCGGTGCGAGAGAAGCTGATGCCGACATACTCGAGGACGCCGGCGACGTACTCGCAGATCCACTCTGTCGGCCTTCTGGTGCGGCCGCTGATCGAGCACAGACCCCATCTCGACAGCCGCAACGCGATATTCATGCAGCGGTCACGAATATGACCCCGGTATTCCAGCTGGGCTGGGCTGGCCAACTCGAGGTCTACAGCACCGCCGTTCCACTTCCTCTTCCGACTTGCGTGCTCGGCACCAGTCATCGACTCGTCGAGGAACTTGATCAGCGCTGGCTCGGTCGCCTGGTCTCGAGGCGCATGGAGCAGGCGACAGAACTCCTCAAACGGCAAGTTCTCATGGTGGAAAACAGGTACTGGAACAACCGCCGGGTTCGCAAGTGCTTCGTCCATCTCAGCAAGCGCAGCTGGCGATGCCAGCGAGTACGGCGTGACCGAGACCACCGCCACCCGCGACGAACGCACGACTGCGCGTAGGTCTTCGTAATCATCCTTCCTTGTACACTGCTGGGCACCAAGCGAGAACTCGTCCAAGAAGGTGGACACGTTGTGTTCTTCCAAGTAGTCTTTGATCTCGCCCATGTAGCCCTTGCTCAGGCCGCCGTGGATCAGCATCACGTCGCGCTCGTATGACGCTGCCACGCTCTTCGGCAGCCACGAGTTTGCCTGGCCGAGCTCCCAGGCAATGGCACGTGCAATGGCAAGCTCGATCTCGTCACGGGAAGGGTGATCAGTACTGGATCCGGCTCTGGAAACGTTGAGCGAGTGGGGCTGGTACGACCAAAGCTTCCAAGCGCTGGCGACGAGCTCAATTTCCTTGACATCGCTCGCTGAGAGGTCGACGTGGTTCTGGATCTGCAAGCTCCAGTCGCGACCAGCACGCTCGACAGAGGAGGCAGGTTGCCACTGGGGGCCAACCTCAACGACGAGCAGCAGATTGGAGTTGATGGCAACGACCACGCGAGAGTCAAAGGCAAGCCTATCACGGGCTTGTTGAGGATCTGAACTCGATCCGCCTGTAGCAGCGATGGCGTCTGTCCAGGCCTTGACCGCACGCTGCCGGAGGCGCCAAGCACGATCTTCGGCGAGGGCAGAGGTGTCCTCAACCTCTGAGATCCACAGCAGCTGTTGCTTGGCGGTCTGGAACTCCATGGGCGGGCCATCAAAGCCGAGCGAAGCAAGGAGGATGTCGAGCTTGGGGCGATCCTCGGTTGTGGACACCGGCGTGTCGACGAGGTCGTGAGTCACGACTGCATTGCCATCATCCTCCACCTTGTCATGGCCCGCAGTCGAGTCGGAAGGAACATCATGCTCTTTGAGCGGCTCGAGTGAGCTCGACGAGACTATCGCGCTGGAGTCGTCTGGCACAGGTTCATCGCCAGCCTTGCCTTTGTCCACGGCGCCAAATGCGGTGATGGCAAAGATTCGATGGAGGTTGTGCAGAACGTAGCGGTCGTGAGAGACGTGGAGGAGGCCTGCGCGGACGACGCGATCTAGCTCAAAGTGAGGAAGTGCCGGTGACGACCGCAGACCACCATCGGCTTTGTAGATGTCGTGGAGAGCATCCTGAGCGGTAACGGGGAGTGCGTCGTACGCCAGCTGCATGACAGCGGAGCAAAGAGCGGCAGTGCTGTCGTCATCGGACGAGGTGTCGGAGGCGGTGGCACAGACGACACTGTGAGCTTCGACAACTCGCTCCGGAAAGTCAGAGATGAATCGGTCGAGGATACTTAGCACCATGGGGTTACCGGCGACCTCGTTCACGAGGCTGGACAACAGATCTTGTTCGTCAAGAGCGGACGCCGACCGAGCTAGGAGAGCGCCCCCGTGCTCTGGTGAGAGGCCGCGGATGCCAATGACGTCGCCAAGCTCCAGCTCATCAGGAGCAAGCACGCGTGTCGTGACGGCAACGCAGTGCCCGGGCGAGCTGGTCCAGGCAGAAGTAACGGTCTTGACGAGCTCAAGCGTGACGGCGTCGTCCAGGACCAAGGCGACGTGTCGGCCACGAAGGTTGTATGAGGCTGAGATATCCCTGAGCGCGCTGGCTAGCGCGTCGGCCCCGAGGTTGCCCACAGGCAAAACAGACTCGCCAAAGCCATTGACGAGCAAGTGCCAGAGGCCGACGTCGAGCGCGTCGTACTGGCTTGCATCAAACCAAACAATTTGGAACTTGGAGGCGAGAGCCGGTTCCGCAAGCGCGGCCGCCAGCATGAGCGACTTGCCGCAGCCGCTTGGACCTGTGATGGCAAGCAACCGGGCATCGGAGCTGAGCTGGTGGACAACGTGCTGTTGCTCATCGCGGACGATAAAGTTGTCTGGGAGTGGCGGCGGTGGGAGCACCGGTGGCGGCGGAAGGTCGAGGGCGTGGACGACATGGAGACCGAGGTCACGGACCGCCGCCTTGGGGTCGATGTACCAGTTGTAAGTCGAGGCGTCGGGTGATGCAGCAAGGTCGCGAAGGAGTCGGACGGCGCCGGCATGGTAAGAACCATCGCTCAAAGCCCAGGAAGTCTGGGCGTCGGAATCGAGGGAAAGCGAGCGATAAATGATGTCCACAGCAGTGTCACGGTCGGAGAAGAACTTGGCAACGAATCGTGGGAGGATCTCGCGGTCGATAAAGAGCGGGATGTGCCGAGAAGAGGATGAGGCAAGCGCAAGTCTGGAGGCGGCAAGCGCGCGGCCAGATACGAGGAGAGAACGCGAGACGAGGACGGCGTATACAGACGCAGACGGAAGGTCCCTTGGGTCCGCGGCACGAGAGTAGGCAATAATGAGCGAGGGGAAGCGGGCGAGGATTGAGTGGCGCAGCCGCCAGGCAGTGTCCTCGTTGTTTGGGGCGCAGATGATGGCGATGTCAATGGTGGCCGAGCGAGACTGGCTGGGTGATGCGGGACGCCAGACGCGCAGAGAAGAGTCGGAGGACCATGAGGCCAGTGTGATGACGTCGGGGCGAGACGCATATGAAGGCGCAATCACACCACTGATGTGGCCCGTGTGGCCTTGTAGCACTTGGTGAAAGGCTGTGGAAGATGTATAGCCCAGAGAGGACGTCCCGTCGTCCGCAGGAAACCACTCCCAGATCGTCCTGTCCGTCGACCACGAAACCAGGACAGGCAGCTGGCCATCTGCACTCGGCAGCGCAACCACACCCTCCACATTGCCGGTGTGGCCCTCCAGCACCTCACAGGAGGTCCTGTCCGCGGTGTACCGCATGGCGCCCGTCCCGTCGTCCGCAGCATGCCACACCCGGATCGTCCTGTCCTCCGACCACGAGACCAGGACGGGCAGCTGGCCATTCGCACTCGGCAGCGCAATCACACCCTGCACATCACTGGTGTGGCCCTCCAGCACCTCACAGGAGGCCCTGTCCGCGGTGTACCGCATGGCGCCCGTCCCGTCGTCCGCAGCATGCCACACCCGGATCGTCTTGTGGTTCGACCACGAGACCAGGACAGGCAGCTGGCCATCCGCACTCGGCAGCGCAAGCACACCCCACACATCGTCGGTGTGGCCCTCCAGCATCTCACAGAATGCACTGTCCGCGGTGTACCGCATGGCGCCCATCCCGTCGTCCGCAAGATGCCACACCCGGATCGTGTTGTCCTTCGACCACGAGACCAGGACAGGCAGCTGGCCATCCGCACTCGGCAGCGCAATCACACCCCGCACATTGCTGGTGTGGCCCTCCAGCACCTCACAGGAGGCCCTGTCCGCGGTGTACCGCATGGCGCCCGTCCCGTCGTCCGCAGCATGCCACACCCGGATCGTCTTGTCCCCCGACCACGAGACCAGGACAGGCAGCTGGCCATCCGCACTCGGCAGCGCAAGCACACCCCACACATCGTCGGTGTGGCCCTCCAGCATCTCACAGAATGCACTGTCCGCGGTGTACCGCATGGCGCCCATCCCGTCGTCCGCAAGATGCCACACCCGGATCGTGTTGTCCTTCGACCACGAGACCAGGACAGGCAGCTGGCCATCCGCACTCGGCAGCGCAATCACACCCCGCACATTGCTGGTGTGGCCCTCCAGCACCTCACAGGAGGCACTGTCCGCGGTGTACCGCATGGCGCCCGTCCCGTCGTCCGCAGCATGCCACACCCGGATCGTGTTGTCTCTCGACCACGAGACCAGGACAGGCAGCTGGCCATCCGCACTCGGCAGCGCAATCACACCCCGCACATCGCTGGTGTGGCCCTCCAGCACCTCCATGCGTTCACCAGTTTGCACGTCAAGTACGTCCACATTCTTTCCACATCCACCAGCAACCAGCGAGCCACCGATGTTGATGACTTTTTCGTACGAGCCAACAAAGCGAAAGCGCTCAGCACCACGATGCGCGACAGGGTCCACGGCTCTCGATGGAATGAGAGCCCCAGACGGGACATCTTCGCGCACAGCAGCAACCAGGTCCTTCACGGCTTTGGACGCGTTGTCATAGGCAAGTCGGGCGACAAGCTCGGTCTCGATGTGCGACGTACCGCTCTCAATGATTTGACGTGAGAGCGACAGCGCACGCTCGACCTCGTCAACGTCTTTGGCTCCTTCAACGGCCGAGGCGCACAACACAACGCAGATCATTGAGGAGGCCACCAAGCGAGTCGTCTGCGCGGGCTTTCATCCATGGCCAGGAGAGAGCAACGGCAACGGCAGCATGGTTCGCTCCGGCTGCAATCAGGTGGGAAATACCGTGGGTGACGATCCAATCGGAGGCAGTGCCAGAGGTCATTGCCGTCTTAGCGGACTCTGGTGTGGCGCCAGGCGGAGGCACCCCGGCGACAACGGCGAGGTGACGGACAGGAAGGGAAGGGATGTCGTCAAAGCACACCTCTAGCCGATGGCGAATGTAGTCGAGGTGCAGATCGTGCAGCTCGACTACGGTTATGGTGCCGCCATTCGTGGCAACGACGCGCAGCAACGACGTGTTGGCGAGGGCATCGAGGGCCGCAGCAAAGTCAATATCGTCTTCTGGGACTGTGGCGCGGAAGTTGGCGACGTCGATGGGCGCGTCTGAAGGAAAGACGCCGAGCATGGCGTAAATGGCGAGTGCCATCGGACGGTCGAGGTCGTCGATGCTGCGGAGGGTCCATGTGATGATATCAAAGATGTGGGCGTACTTGGCGTCGGTGCCGCCTTCTGACTTGCGGTGCTTGTGGAAAGCACGCTTGGAGGCCGAATCAAAGTTGGCAACAGCGGCGTCAAGCGCAGCCTCGCCAGAAATGGACGAGCCAAGGACGGCGAGGGCGAGGGCATGGCCACGGCAAAAGGTCGCGAGGGAGACGATGCGGGGATCGTTGAGAGCAAGGGTGTTTGCCCACTCAGGTGAGCCCTTGGCGAGGTAGTTGCGAAGGACAACAGCAGCGTCGTCCGGGCCAAAGGTATCAAGCTTGATGGAGGAGGCAGAGCTGGTAGCAACAGCGGCGTTGCGCGAGGTGACGAGGACGGCATGCGGGGCTGCGATGTGGTTGGTGAAGACGGAGGCCTGGGGGGTGGTCCAAACATCGTCGAGGATGAGCAGGATGCGGGTGCCGGCGTCGGCGAGGGCCCGGGTCTTGGCAGCAAGGATATGTTGGAGATCGTCGAGGTTGGCACGGGGGCCTATGTCACAACCAAGGCCGTGCTCGAGAAGGTGAGCCATGG
The DNA here is from genome assembly GCF_000142905.1 of Thecamonas trahens ATCC 50062. Taxonomy (NCBI): domain Eukaryota; order Apusomonadida; family Apusomonadidae; genus Thecamonas; species Thecamonas trahens. Next base: position 113,590 of record NW_013657610.1, read on the forward strand.
AGCTGACTAGATCGGCGTTGGACGTATTGTCCTCATCAAGTGAGAGCCAGAAGACGGAGAAGACCGAGGTGATGGCGGGATGGATGGCGACATCGGCAGCGAGTGACGACTTGCCGACGCCACCGAGCCCGCTGACACCAACGACTGAGACGTTGTTCGCACCGATAAGCGCGTCAATGACCGCAGCGCGAGTGTCAGGGAGCGGGTAGTACTCGGATGGGTTAGGTGGCGGCGGCATGGGTGAGGGGCGGAGGGGTGAGCTGGGAACAATGGCCTGGATGCGGTCGGCAAGATCGTCGAGCATGTCAACCACGCTGTCGCGAGCCGGGGAGTACGGAGCGAGGCCGCGCTCGAGGAGGGCGTAGAGAGTGCCGATGCGGGCGACTTTGAGCTCGGGCGTGAGTTCATCGTGTTCCCAGAGATCCG
>NW_013657609.1:0-2194 GCF_000142905.1 Thecamonas trahens ATCC 50062
CTCACTCGCCAGCCGTCGCGAAGCCGACCACCACCACTCACCACTCACCACACACATCCCCCCCACACACACACACATGCGCATGCATCCACATCCACTTGCTCGCCATACCCACATCCCACCAACCCCACCCCAGCCTGCCATTGATCACAAATTCTCACCTGATCACAAAACCTCACCACCCACCCCCCGCCATCAACCATCAAACATCACCCACCACCCATCCCAGTCCCAGTCCAAACACCCACATGCACTGGCCGTCGCCCCCAACCTGCCTGCCATCCACACATTGCCAGATGGCGCTGCCTGCTCCCTCCAGCTGCTGAAGATGAGACCCAGACACATGCGCCGAGCACAACTATGCCTCGCACATCCGCAACACAACCGTCATCGCTCTCCCGCAACCAGCACACCCGACCATCCATCCCATCAACCCCGTCACCTGCTGCTGCTCAACCATCCATGCCCACCCCTACCGTACTCTGCAATCCAATCACCCTCACCCCTCTCATCGCGCATCAACACTCTGTCCTCCTTTATCCCGATCTCCCCCACACCTCCCCACCGCCTCGGCCAGTACTCCTTACCGTCCTCGATCAAGCGAGGTCAGCCGGCCAGCTCTTCGTTGCTGGGCGTCGTGCTACCTCTACCTGACAGCGACGTACCTTGCCAACCCCACCCATGTCCCTCGCTCGTTGTCCTCATCGCCGCCGCCCGCGCACGCACCCTCGCTCACGCCCCGCAGCCGCAATCTGATCTCTGCCATCGAGGCGTTGCGCATGCCGACCCCACCCTCGCTCGCAGCCGAGTACTGCTGACATCAACGCCATCGTCATCCTCGCCGACGTTACCGCTGGCATGACGTCTGCCACGCCGTTCATGGGCTGGGCAAACAACAAGCCGACCACGCTCCGTCCACCACAGCCGCGCGGCAGCCTGGGCATCACCGCCCAGGTGGTCGATGCAACGTCGTCGTTCTTCCTCGATAACGCGCTACGGTTCCAGCTCGCCATCAAGCTAACAGCGGAAGCAACAAAGCCCTGCCCTGCTCCGTCCAGACGAATGGGACATCCGGTTGCTCGACGACAGCGAGCACATGCCATCACCCCTCCACAGACTCGTCGTCGCCAGATCGTGCACGCTCTCACCACATCCATGCCTCAGTCGGACCCCAGCCATTCCCTCTCCCATCGCCACACCCAAGCCGCGCATGCCGCGCCAGCTCCCAGCAAACGAGCACACAGCCCACACACACACACGTATGCTGGGACATCCTCTCCAGCCCGATCCCGATCTACCGCCTCACCCTCCTCCAATCGTTTTTCTCAGCCACCCATCCTACGCCCCCCAGGCCACCTCTAGAAAGCCAACCACAAACGACCCCCATCCCATGGGCCTCACCTCCCCCGAGTCGGACGACCGCAGATCCATTGTTGGCGAGCTGGCTGCCATGAACCCCCACTGTGCACTCAACAAAGCTGATGCCCGCATTCCATCGCCATCTCAACTTGCATACGACTGGCCGATCGCTCCCTCACCCTGGCCACTGGTCGGCCACAGCCACGGTTCTCGATGCATCCACCAACTTGAGCAAGGTGCACGACCCGCCGATGGCAATCAACGCCTTGCTAGTGATGTTCTTGTCGTTTGGGCAGCCACCAACCTTGATCGCCACAAGGTCGCGGCGCTTGTACGCCACCGCAGCCACAACGACGTCGGCCGTCTGATCGCTACCGCGCCAAACGCCGTAGACGTTGTTGGAGAAGGTAACGGCCGGACTCTCCGGAAGTGTCTCGAGCGCATCCTCGATCGAGTCAACAAAGCCGAGGTGACCTTGATATTCAAAGTCCATGATGGTTGTCAGCGCAGCTGTGCATGTACGTACGGAGGCCGTGGACGTCGGCGAGCTGTGGTTCTCGCCACATCGCAGAGAAGGAACCGAACAAGGTGAGACTCAGCAATGCAAGCACCTCTATCCCACTCGCAGATCAGAGCCCACTCACAGCCGCAACCCGCCGGATGCAGCCACATCTTGCCATCTTTGACCTCAATCACCCGATCGCCATCTCCTGGTCGGAACCCATTCTGCGACCGCTCTGCGCCCTCGCCCTCCACCACATGACTACCACACGCACACTCTCATACATCGAATGCGTTCATCCTATGCTGAAAATACCCGATCCCGTCTCGCTTG
>NW_013657609.1:2450-4773 GCF_000142905.1 Thecamonas trahens ATCC 50062
CCCTCGCCGTCACACGCAACGCACACTCCGCACACCCCTCTCGCTGTGCCCATGGACCCCGCCCCAGGGAACTCATGGGACCCCCCGCGCCCTGCACACGCACCAGTGCAGCAGGGTTCTGCCAAGCGCCCCGCCCGCTGCTCACCGCCAACGCCAGCTCGGCCACCCGGCCACCCCTTCCTCCGCAGTCCCCCAGAACATGCATATCGAAGCGATGTCACCGTCACCAGCCGGGCCGTCCTCCTCCAAGTCATACGATGTCTTCCTCTGCCACGGCTCCAACGACAAGGGGCTCATGCTCTCGCTCCGCGACAAGCTCGTTGCCCTCGGTCTGCGCGTCTTTCTCGACGTCAAGTCGCTCGACGCCATGATTGTCCAAGATCCCGCAGACTGTGCCCGGCTTGCCCGTGACTCACACGTTGTGGTCGTCGTTGTCTCAAAGTACTCGATCGTCACACGGTGGGCCATCGCAGAGGCCAACGCAGCCCTCGCTGATCCGACTTGCAAGGTCTTTCCGGTTTTTGCCGACGCTGAGCTCTCGCTCGAGACCGTCTCGTCGCCGGCATGGCGTGACGGCCCGCGGGAGTGCCAGCCACCCTCTACTGGCGTACATGGCGGCGGCTTTCCCGCCGCAGATCCCGAACAACCGTCGATTCACGGATCTCTGGGAACACGATGAACTCACGCCCCGAGCTCAAAGTCGCCCGCATCGGCACTCTCTACGCCCTCCTCGAGCGCGGCCTCGCTCCGTACTCCCCGGCTCGCGACAGCGTGGGTTGACATGGTCGACGATCTTGCCGACCGCATCCAGGCCATTGTTCCCAGTTCACCCCTCCGCCCCTCGCCCATGCCGCCGCCACCTAACCCATCCGAGTACTACCCGCTCCCTGACACTCGTGATGCGGTCATTAATGTCCTTCTTGGTGCGAACAACGTCTCAGTCGTCGGTGTCAACGGGCTCGGCGGCGTCGGCAAGTCGTCACTCGCTGCCGATGTCGCCATCCATCCCGCCATCACCTCGGTCTTCTCCGTCTTCTGGCTCCCTCTCGGTGAGGACAAGACATCTCCCATCGCCATTGCCAGCCGCATGTCCTACTTCCTGAAGCAAGGCCTCGGTTGCGCAATCGATGCACAAGCTGGCCTCAATGACCTCCAACCCATTCTTGCTGCCAAGACCCGGTCCCTCGCCGACGCCGGCACTCGCATCCTGCTCATCCTCGACGACGGGTGGACCACCCGCCAGGCCTCCGTCTTCACCAACCATATCGCAGCCCCGCATGCCGTCCTCGTCACCTCGCGCAACGCCGCTGTTGCTACCAACTCCGCCTCTTCCATCGAGCTCGGTACGTTTGCCCCAGACGACGCTGCTGTTGTCCTTCGCAACTACCTCGCCAAGGGCTCACCTGAGTGGGCAAACACCCTCGCTCTCAACGATACCCGCATCGTCTCCCTCGCGACCTTTTGCCGTGGCCATGCCCTCGCCCTCGCCGTCCTTGGCTCGTCCATTTCTGGCGAGGCTGCACTTGACGCCGCTGTTGCCAACTTTGATTCAGCCTCCAAACGTGCTTTCGACAAGCACCGCAAGTCAGAAGGCGGCACCGACGCCAAGTACGCCCACATCTTTGATATCATCACATGGACCCTCCGCAGCATCGACGACCTCGACCGTCCGATAGCACTCGCCATTTACGCCATGCTCGGCGTCTTTCCATCAGACGCGCCCATCGACGTCGCCAACTTCCGCGCCACAGTCCCAGAAGACGATGTTGTCTTTGCTCAGACCCTCGATGCCCTCGCCAACACGTCGTTGCTGCGCGTCGCTGCTACGGGTGGCGGCGCCATCACTGTAATCGAGATGCACGATCTGCACCTCGAGTACATTCGCCATCGGCTAGAGGTGTGCTTTGACAACATCTCCTCCCTTCCTGCCCGTCACCTCGCCGTTGTCGCCGGGGTGCCTCCGCCTGGTGCCACGCCAGAGTCCGCTAAGGTGGCAATGACCTCTGGTACTGCCTCCAATTGGATCGTTACCCGCGGTATTCACACATGATTGCAGCCGGAGCGAACCTAGCCGCCGTTGCGGTTGCTCTCTCCTGGCCGTGGATGAAAGCCCGCGCAGACGACTCGCTTGGTGGCCTTCTAGACAATCTGCGTTGTGTCGTGCGCATCGGCTGTGAAGGAGCCAAAGACGTTGACGAGGTCGAGCGTGCGGTGTCGCTCTCACGTGAAATCATCGAGAGCGGTACGTCGCACATCGAGACTGAGCTTGTCGCCCGACTTGCCTATGACAACGCGTCCAAAGCCGTGAAGGACCTGGTTGCTG
>NW_013657609.1:5919-7135 GCF_000142905.1 Thecamonas trahens ATCC 50062
TCCGGGTGTGGCATGCTGCGGACGACGGACGGGCGCCATGCGGTACACCGCGGACAGTGCCTCCTGCGAGGTGCTGAAGGGCCACACCAACATTGTGCGGGGTGTGATTGCGCTGCCGAGTGCGGATGGCCAGCTGCCGGTCCTGGTCTCGTGGTCGTCCAACAAGACGATCCGGGTGTGGCATGCTGCGGACGACGGGACGGGCGCCATGTGGTACACCGCGGACAGTGCCTCCTGTGAGGTGCTGGAGGGTCACACCAACAGTGTGCGGGGTGTGATTGCGCTGCCGAGTGCGGATGCCCAGCTGCCTGTCCTGGTCTCGTGGTCGAAGGACAGAACGATCCGGGTGTGGCATGCTGCGGACGACGGGACGGGCGCCATGCGGTACACCGCGGACAGTGCCTCCTGCGAGGTGCTGAAGGGCCACACCAACATTGTGCGGGGTGTGATTGCGCTGCCGAGTGCGGATGGCCAGCTGCCGGTCCTGGTCTCCCAATCATACTCTGACGAGACGTTCGAGTGGCACCCCTCCCCCACCGGCTACACCCTCCACGCCCGCCACACTTTCTCCTTCTGGCTCCACGCCCGCCGCTCCACCTCCACCCACCCACGCAACAACTCCACCCGCATCACCATTGTCAACCACACCGGCCTCTCCATCCCCCACCCCTCCGACCCCAACTGCCTCCTCACCGTATTCTCCAACCGCCCCCCCATCATCCTCCGCCGCCACCCATAACACCCACCGCCTTTACTCCCCCCAGCACCGCGCCCGCATCCTCGCCGCCGCCAGCACATCCGCAGCCTCCTGCGCCATGGGCCTCACCAGCGGATCGACCGACCAACACCGCTTGATGAATCACCCGCCATCGCACTAGCAGCGTTGCTGGTGAGGACCTGACGGCCGACCTCCATGGCATTGCTGCCATCAAACGCCGGCGCCCGCATGAGCATCTCGTAGAGGAGCGTGCCAAAGGTGAACATGTCGCCCTCAAACCCTCATCGGCTCCGCGCAGCTGCTCCGGCGCCATGTACGCCACCGATGGCACCACCGCCATCGTCCCCTGGTTGCTCTTGATGACCATCCGTCCGCTCTTGTGTCTACCACCACGTTGGAGGATGGCTTGCCGCCCGTGATCGAGTGGACCTCGGCGAGCGCACGCGCCAGCGCCAGTCCGATGCTCAGAGCCACACGTGATCGAGGCCCGAGCCCGAG
>NW_013657609.1:7980-10411 GCF_000142905.1 Thecamonas trahens ATCC 50062
CTGCCACCTCGCTCTGATGGCCTCGACACAGTCGGCTCTCCGATCGACGATACGCGACGACGACAACGACGACGGGGCGCCCTCTGAGCGCCCAATTCTTACCTTGATCTCGTGTGTACGCGAGCTATCGAACGGCGCTCATGTACACGCGGATCACCGCGTCAATTGGCACGATGTGCTGGTACTCGAGGCTGGGACAGTAAAAGCGAGAAAAACTCAATCCGTCGAGCCAGTGGAGCGACCGCTCGGCCGGCAGCCGAGTGTGTGAGCCTATCGGCTGCCGGGAAATCGCACATGCGTATGCCACCCCCGAGTGACACATGCGGATCTGCGGCCATCCAACCACTTCAACACTGCCGCCCCCCTCCCACGCCACAACCTCCGGCACCCACTACACTACCGGCAACAGACCACCATGCCACACTTTGCAAGTGCAGTGACTGTAGCAACCCTGGCATCTACCTTGCTCCTCGCCCTTGTCCTCCCTGCTGCCGCTACACTTGATGCGGATGTTGGCCTTGGTCCAGGTGCACACCTCGTGTATGAGGCACCAATTAAGATCACTACTGGCTTCCTGCCTCCCATGTCGGGAGTGCCTACCTTTGTGGCTGGCTCTCTAGCTCCGATCAGTACCAAGCCCATGCCGCCCAGTGACATCCTCATTTCTTCGCCCATGTCAAGTCCTACCATGCTTGGCAACCAGGGCAAGAAGGCCTGGCATGTCAATCCCATCGATCTGACACACCAGACATCGGCCGCCACCTTTGGTCTCCTCTCGGCGGTCGGGCCAGATGCACACGCCATGATCGTCCTCGCCAACGTGGACGATGGCCTTGTGTACGCCAACATGTCGGCCGCCCCCGTGGGATTTTCGCAACCACTCGTGCCGGTCTATCCCGGTATCCATCCGTCGGCCCTGGTCATGACCGCCATCTCCGCCCCACATCCTGCGCAGGACTTGGTCATGGTACTGCCAGGCGAGGCAGAGAGCAGTCCGGACACTCTCGCATGGATGGCCAATACTCATGGCAGCGGGCATGAGTTGTCGACGCCCATTCCCGTCTTCTCCAACGCCAGCATGAGCCGGCCGATCCTCGCCGACGTCGACGGCGACGGCCTCGACGACGTCCTCGTCTTCAGCTCTTCATCACCTGCTGTCTGGCTTGTTCGCAACAAGGGCTCTGACGGTGGTCTCGACGCGCCAGTCCTCGTCTACCAAGGCCCGGCAGAGGCAACGGTCACCGCGATTGCCGTAGGCCATTTCCCTGGCCCTCGCGCCGACATCATCGTCGCCGTTGAAAACTCGTCCGTGCCGACTGCCTTTGTCGTCCGCGTTGTCCAGACCTCACCGATGACCTTTGTTGTCGGCGAGTACATCGCCGAGCCTGGCACAATTGGAAGCCAGGTGCCTGACATGGTCACTGTCCCGGCCCTTGTCCCAGACGGGCCCGACACGCTCATCATCTCAGCCTACACATTGGCCAAGATCTTCCAGCTGACGCCCACCGGATCGGCGGCGTGGAACCGGACCACCATCCCAAGCAAGACTGGCGCGGTTCGGCTTCTTGTCTCCAACCTCTTTGACTCGCCGTCTGCACCTGGTCGTGATCTTGCTGCCATGGGTCTCATTGCGGTCATGGCCTACCCTGCCACCAGTGTGTCGCCGCCGTCGCCTCCCGCTCCGGCCTGTCCTCCGCCACCGCCATCGTCTTCACCGCCATCGCCGCCATCGTCGCCGCCATCGCCGCCATCACCGCCGTCGCCGCACCCGCCGGCACAGGGACCCTCTACCTTCAATCCGAGCCCCACACCTATCATTCTCGCCGCAGTCGGCGCCGTCGTCGTATGCGGCCTGGTGCTCGCCATGGTCTTTATCATCCGCCGCCGTCGCAACAGCCAGCGCTTGGAGCGATCCCCTCTCCTCGGCATCAACCGCGGCGCCTAAGTAAAGCAGCTAACGGGCGGGACCGCGGCGCCTAAGTAAAGCAGCTAACGGGCGGGACCGCTTGCGGCGGCGGCATCGACGCGCGGGTCGGCTGCGAGCAAGGCAACGACGTGGTCGTGTCTGTTCTTTGCGGCCAACCGAATAGAGATGTTGTTGCTGACACACGGATCGACGCGCGGCCATGCTCGCCACTCGCAACGCGTAGTTGTTGTCTGTCGATGGATCCACAGCTGGATTCGCAAGCAGTTGCTGCACAATCCACAGCTGGATTCGCAAGCAGTTGCTGCACAATCTCGGTGTGGCCTTCCCTCGCTGCCCACGCAAAGGTGCTCTTGGTGCTCCGGGACTCGAATGCCCATGTGTTGCCAACGATCAGCTCGGCAATGTGCGTGTGCCCCTCGCGGATGGCACAATCGATGGCAAGGTCGTAGTCCCTGGCCCGGACGCTAAAGCGCGGATGGGCGAAGAGGAGCGCCAAGGTGTCGG
>NW_013657609.1:10800-14058 GCF_000142905.1 Thecamonas trahens ATCC 50062
ATGATACTCCCCATGCCCATCCATCTGTCATCCGTCAACCATCGCAAGCCCATGATCGTCTGTCGCCTCCTGATCTTGATAGCTGCGCGGCTCTTCATGACCGCCACCACCACCTTCCGCCACCACTCGTCATCCATGGCTCTGGCCATGGCCACGCGCTCCATGCGGGACTTGGACCACGATCGCCGGCCCAACTTCTCGATGAACCACAGTTCGATGAACTCCTCGATCTCGGCCTGCCGCATCATGGCTATCCACGCCGATCGCCACCATCCATGCGCCATACAGACATCGAATCCGCCGAGTGCCCGTGCCTGTGCCTGACCATGGTGTGAGCCGAGGAGTGCGGTATGGAGTCGGGTGCAAGTCGAGGCGAGGGCGACCACATCGCGTCCGGAGAGCATTCTGAGTGTGTACGCCACGAGATGGATGAGTTCTGTGGGGAGGGACGTGATCGTTGCCATGCCTCTCGCTTGCTGGCTCGGAGAGAGGTATCTTCCCCTTGCCGAATACGATGCCGATGCCACACTCGGTCTGTTTCGGGACCGTTGCGGACACCTGTCGCATCCGACGATTACTCAACGTTACCCTAATCGTTCAACGATTAACTCTTGTACCCACAATCGTGCAACGATTCCGGTTCGTTACAAGGATCGACCAACGATTAACTCTCGTACCCACAATCGTCCAACGATTCCGGTTCGTTACAAGGATCGACCAACGATTAACTCTCGTGCCCACAATCGTCCAACGATTCCGGTTCGTTACAAGGATCGACCAACGATTAACTCTCGTGCCCACAATCGTCCAACAATTCCGGTTCGTTACAAGGATCGACCAACGATCAACTCTCGTGCCCACAATCGTCCAACGATTCCGGTTCGTTACAAGGATCGACCAACGATCAACTCTCGTGCCCACAATCGACACCCCTCGTCTCCACACCCCCTCGCAACGGTCATGGCCTGCCCGCTCCTCACCCTCCCCTCCGAACTCATTCACGCCATCGCATACAGCACCGCCCTCGCCGCCATCGACGTCATCTCCCTCGCCTCGACATGCATCGCCCTCCACACCATCCTCCTCGGACCGCCGGGCGAGAGCCACCCGTACCTCCGCGCCAGAGCCATGGCATGCCTCGGCCTGCCAGCCGTCGCCGCCACAAGCAACATACGAGCCATCGTCATGGCTCTCAACAATGATCGCTCTGCTCAAGCCGTCGACGATCTCATGACATATCTCGTCAGCTTGCCCTTGGCAAAGGCAAAGGCTCTGGCGTGTCTCCCGGACTTTATCGCCCTTGTCGACCGCATGGTTGCCATCGCGCCCGAGTTGTTCAACACCTCGTACGCCTGCTCCGCATGGGACTGGCCGTTCTACGTCTGGTGCGCTCACTGGGGTGCATGGGAGGCGACACACATGCTGCTGAAGGACGAGAACTTGCACTGCGCCGCCGATCATCCTCGCCTGCTTGAGATAGCCGCTGCTTCGGGCCTCGCTGAAGTGGTCGAGGCGCTGATGGCGTACCCGGGTGTGGAGGCCAACGGCCAGTTAGCCTTTGTCCGCGCTGCTGCCGGTGGACACCTGGAGCTGGCAATGCGCCTGGCAGAGCTACCGCATGTTCATGTCGCCGGAAACCGGGGTGGTGCCCTCCGCCAGGCCGCAGGCAACGGGCGCGCCGAGGTCATCGACTGGCTCCTGAGCGAGTGCGACGAGTTTGACGAGGCGGACATCACCGCCGCTGCCAACAACAGCGCGTTGAGCGGCTCTGGCTCGACGCTCGCTGTCATCTTTGCCTACACTGACGCACACGACATCGCCATCTGCAAGGCAAGCATCCTCCGCCTCGCTGCCTCGGTCGGACACCCGTCCGTCGTTGCGCTCATCCTCGACGATCCCGGCCCGTCGCTGGCAGCCTCGGTCTCCCGCGCGCTCCTTGGCGCAGTCGAGTTTGGCCACGCCGCCGTTGTCGACCTCCTCCTCGCCGATCCGCGCGTCGACGTCGCCTTTAGGGACGGCGCCCCGCTCGCCGCTGCGCTCCGCCGTGGCAACACCGCCATCGCCGCCTCCCTTCGCGATGCTGGAGCGTAGCTGCAGCCACCCCCCACCGAACGCACAGGCATGCGCGCGCGAGCGCTACCCTCCCCCCTCTGTCATCCCTGATCGTGGACTGGCTGCTGCTTCCGCCAGCGGGCAAGAGCCAGAGATCGACCTGTCGTATGCGGAAGTGATGGTGCACGTGGAGACCGCGTGATGTGGTTCGAGAGCTACGGCGCCGCCGCCCCGTCTGCTCCGGCTCAGGCCGAGCTCCTAGTCACGCTGGTAGCGCCCGATGGTTGGTGCCACACCGTCGACAGTGCAGATCACACCAGCCGTCCTACTGCAGCGACCTTCCATCCGCTCGGTAGCCTCGCCAACTCCTGTCTCTGGCCGCAGTTTACCAACGATCTCTCCGAAGCCGTCGCCAAGTACCACAGAGGCCGGCCAGGCAAGTACCCAGGCCGCGTTATCTCGGATGCCATCGAGCTCCTTGCCTCAGGCAAAGACTCAACAGGCAACGATGTCTCCGGCCGCAACTACATGCGCCACACCGCCTGGCCGTTGCTGCTGGCTGCCATCGCCTACCACATTGATCTCGGTGGATACCGCGCACGTGAAGACGCCGTCCTCTCTATCAACTTTGCTCTCACTGCTGACCTCATCCGAGCCCGTACCGCCTCTTTCACCCACGACTCTTACGCCGACATTAACACCCTTCTCGCCGCACTCGTCTCCCATGCAATGTTGTCGACGTCATCGTGGTGGTGATCAAGCCTATCACCATCACCATATCATGGCTATCATGGTCATAGTCATCGGCATCATGGCCATAGTCATCATCACCATCACCATCACCACCATCACCACCACCATCACCACCACCACCACCATCACCATCACCACCACCACCCCCATCACCACCACCATCACCACCACCATCACCATCACCATCACCACCACCACCACCATCACCATCACCACCACCATCACCACCACCATCTTTTTTCACCACCACCATCACCATCACCACCACCACCCCCATCACCACCACCACCACCACCCCCATCACCACCATCATCACCACCTCCATCACCATCACCACCACCATTGTTTGTGGGGGGGGAGAGAAAATCATTCCTATCACCATCACCATCACCACCATCACCACCATCAGCGTGGGGGGGGGGGAGTGTGATGACAACCTTTATTTTTTTTTTT
>NW_013657609.1:14412-39239 GCF_000142905.1 Thecamonas trahens ATCC 50062
CCCCCCGCCCCCCTCATCCCCACTCCAAAAAAACCGTTAACTCGCCACGCCCCTCTCCTCCCTCCCTCCACCCCACCCCACCCACCCATGCTCACACTCCGCAGCCTCACCCGCACCACCGCCCTCACACTCAACCTCGCCCGACACACATCCACCCAGCCCCCATCCATCACAGCCGAGCACGACAGGTCATCACCGACATCACCGGCGACGCACTACAGCCGATTGGCTCAAACACCACCGCAGGCGCGGCGGGACAGGACGTGCCCGCGGAGAGAGATCAACTTTGGCTTGGAAGAGTGGGCGCGGCACAAGTCTGTGTGGCGCCATGCACGACATATTTTTAACGACATGTCGAGCTCGACGCTCCAGCGATTGGCCTTTCCGTCGTTGTCGGTCGTCGCCATGAGTGCCACGGCTGTCACCGTGTACAACACGTGCCTCATCGATGTCATCAACGCCAGTGCTGCCGGGCCTGTTGCCGCCTGGGGCGAGCTAGCTCTCCCGGCTCTTCCCTTTACCCTCTCCTCGCTGGTCCTTGGCCTCCTGGCCACCTTTCGCACAAACGCCGCCCACGACCGCTTCAATCAAGCTCGCGGCGCTTGGGGCGAGGTCATCAACGCCTCGCGCGACTTGCTCCGCCAGGCCGCCGTGTGGATGCCGAAGGATCACGCTGTCGAGCGGCTCCGGCTTGCTCGCCTGGTCAAGGCCTTTCCCGTTGCCCTTAACTTTCATCTCACCACCGACGGCGGCCACTACCTGATCAAGGCGCAGGACGCCGACGCATCGCCGGCCATCCGCGCTGAGCTCGCCGCCGAGTTGCTCGATCGGGTCTGGCCGGCCGGCCCCGACGCCGAGGAGGACTTTGCCCGCACGCTGGACGTCCATGCTGCCGGCGGCAATGTCCCGCTCATGCTCCTGGGTGAGATGGCGGCGACGGTGGCGGCGGGTGCCGCTGATGGCCGCGCCGTCGACGCGGTCGAGATGGACAAGGCGCTGCAGCGGCTCAACACGTCGCTTGGCCGGTGCGAGCGCATCCTCAAGACTCCAATCCCGACCTCTTACACCCGGCACACCTCGCGCTTCCTCACTACTTGGCTCAACGCTCTCCCGCTTGCCCTCTGGCCGGTCCTTGGCGCCCACGGTACCATCCCAGCCTCGCTCGCCATCGCTTACGCCCTCCTCGGCATCGAGGACATTGGCGTCCAGATCGAGGAGCCGTTCAACATGCTCCCACTCCGCGCCTACTCGCACACCGTCCAGGCCTCTGTCGACATGCTCCTCCCCGCCCCACGCCCGCGCCCGCATCCGCACCCGCGCCCGATCGCTAGGCCTCTGTCACATGCCATCAATCACCGCCATCACCCCCCCCTCGTTGCAACCAGCCCTCGCAACCGCCCCACACTGACCCAGACATAAATTTTTTGACACGCGTATTGGCATTTACACCGAGTCACGCGTCAGATTGAGCTATTACGCCGCAAAATTGCAAGACATGGCTCACGCGTGTCGGGTAACCAGCTCGGGCCACGCGCCTCGTCCACACCTCTCCCACCACCTCCTCCCCTCCCCCCATACACATACACCTGGACAGGGCCCCTCCCTGCCCCCGTCAAGCTCTCGACCATGTCATCATCCACGACATCGACACTTTTTGCAACGCCATTGGGAGGCGATGGCTCTGCCGGGGCAAGTGCTGCTGCAGCTCAAGTCGGCGCCGAGCTCGGGCTAGAGACACGATCATGGACGACTCGGATGAGAGAAGCTGCGTTTGGTGCGGCGTATGCCGTGGTTTCTCGTGATTCACATTCGATCAAATTGATTCCGCTCGCTTTTCTCTTGGCCGAGGCTTTGCAGTTATTGGCTCTCCTATGGTCCCGTGACTTTGACTGGGGTCCCCTCTTTGATGCCAGCCTCGAGCCGGCCATGAACGCCCTCGCTTTTCGCCTCTCGACCTCGGACCTCTCTTTCGCGACCTTTGTCATCATATCGCTCATCATCGCTCTCGCTGTCGCTATCTCCGTCGTCGACATCCTCTGGGTGGCAAGAGCCTTTCTCAACGCCAGCTGGCCAAAGATCTGGCCCGTCCACCTCCTCCGCCTTGGCGTCGCCTTTCTTCACACCACCCTCTACCTTCCGGCACTATTGCTGCTCATCGATCCGCTCCGCTGCAACTATGCGGCCTCTCCTCCGGTCCTGGCCCGATTCGAACACATCGAGTGTACCTCGCTCGCTGTCATTGCCCTCATCGCCGTCCGCTACCTCGCCGCTCTCTCACTCTTTGTCTGCGCCTCGCTGCTGGCTCTCGTCAACTTTCAAGAGTCGCCCACATCGTCGCACATCCTTGCCCGCCCGCACTCGCGCGTCGAGGCTCTGCTCCACCTCGCCAAGACCGCCATTGCCCTCATCACCGTCCTCGTCCCGGGCCCGCTGGCTATCGCCTACGCCGTCACCCTCCTCGCCGCTGCAGCTGCTGTCGTCCTCTTCCGCTTCCTCCCGCACTACTCGGTCCGCGTCACGGCCTTTCGTACAGGCACCTACGCCGCCGTCGCAAGCCTCGGTCTCGTCGCCATCGTCCGCCTTCATCTGAGCCCGAAGAATCCCTCGGCGCAGCTCAACATGCTTTTCCTCATCTCGCTCGCCGCCCCAGTCTTTGGCTACCTCGTCGCCGGCGCCGCCACCCTCCGCCGCATCGCCTCGCTTCGTGCCTCGGCAGCCGCCTTTCTGGCCGCGCAGTCTGCCATCTCGCCGCGCTCGTCGGCCTCCTCAGACGCGCCCCGGTCGTCGTCGCCCAGCTCGAGCGCCGCACCCGGTCACACCTTTGCTACTGCCGCAGACGTCGAACTCCTTGCCCGCGCCGCTATCACACAAACCCTCGCCGCCCGCCGCTCGCACTCCACCGCCGCTGTCCGCCCTCACGATGGCCTGCACGTCTCGCAGGCCGTCGCCGACATTTCAACCATCTACACCTGCGGCGTCGAGCAGTACCCCAACTCGCCGTACCTTATGCTGACACTGACGTCGCTGATGGCAAGCCTCGGCGAGATGGACGAGGCCCACTCGACGCTCGACGTTCTCCGCAGGCTCCGCCTCGCCCACGTCGCGCACCTCGATCACGCCTTTGGCGTCTACCGCAAGACACAGGACTTTATCCGCCGCGTTCACGCCGCCTCAATCTCGGCCTCGGCTCCGGCAGACTCGGGCAGCGCGCCCACCACCGCCGCCTTTGACCTCCTCACCTACATTCGCTTCAACGAGAACCTCCGCGTAGCGCAGACCCAGCATGCTCGTGCGCTCTCTGCTGTCGCTCACTTTTGGTCGCTCCTCCACGTTCCCGACGCCCGCGCCGCAGACCGCGCCGTCTTCCTCGCCCGCGCAGACGCCCATGTCGCAGACATCCGCTCCGCCGCCCTCGTCGCAGACGCCCGCTACCGCTCGCTCGTCCGCTCCCATCCGGACTCGCTCCCGCTCCTTGTCTCGTACGCCCACTTTCTCGAGGACGTCCGCCACGATCTCAAGCGCGCTCACGTCCTCTACTCGCGCGCCGCCGCCCTCGCCCGCGCCGACAACGCCCGCCGCGCCGCCGCCACCCTCGAGCGCGCTTCCGCCCCGCGCGGCGCGACAAATCTCGATGGTCACGGCGCCGCCGCGCCCGCCGCCGCCGGCGAGCGCATCTCCACCTTTAGTCAGATCAACGATGCCGTTGACGCCGTCCTCACCATCGCCCGCGATGGAACCGTCACTTGGTGCAATGCCAACGCGCTCTCGCTCCTTGGCTACTCGCTCGCCTCGCACCTCGTCGGCCGCAACATCTCCGTCATCGTCCCGCCGCCCTTTGACCTCGCTCACGATGCCTTCCTCGCCCGCTATCACACCACTGGCAAGGCACACATCCTCGGCCGTGGCCGCCGCAAGCTCGAGGCCGTCGACGCCTCGGGCGTCCTCATTCCCATCTTCCTTTCCGTCACCGCCCTCGATGGCACCACAGAGGCCTCGCTCGGCACCGCCTACGTCGGCGTCCTCGCCCCGCGCGACGTCGCCGGCGAAATCCTCTACCTCGCCCCTGTCGGCCCCGACGGTGCCCTCGCCGTCATCGCCGCCTCGCCCGACGCGCCCGCCGTCTTCAATCTCGCCTCGCACGCCATCCTCCTCTCCATCTCCCCCGCCGCCCTCCTCCCGGCCCTTGCAGACCTCGTCGCCGCCGCCGACTCCCAGGGCCCGGCTCGGGGCAAGGTCTGCCCGGTCTCCGCAGCAGCAGCCCCACTGGTCTCCGGCGCGGTCATCGCCCGCCCTACCGCCGTCCGCCAAGCCAACAGCACCGACTCGGCCTCCTCCGTCGCCATGGCCAGGATCCAGAAAATGGAGGCAGGCGGTCGCGTGGTGTACAAGCTCGAGCTTGAGTCGCTCAGCGACGCCGTGGCCCAGGTCGTGGTCTCGCGCGACGGCCGCATCCTCCAAGCCGGTCACCCGCTCCTGGCAGCCATGGTCGGCCTGCCCGAGGCCGCCCTCCTCGGCAAGCCCATCACTAACCTTCTCTCCGTCGCTCATGACGCCCAGCCGGGCCATGTCACCTCGCACACCCCGCGCGCCGTTGTCGCCCAGCTCGCCTCAGCCCCGGCCTTTGCGCCGCTCCCGCTCCACCTCATCACCAGCGACGGCGAGTTGGTGCCGGCTGCGGCCTCGGCGTCGCGGCTGGCCTCGGTCGCCGATGACGCTACCGCGTCCGACGATCGCTGGACCATCGCCCTCGCCCTCTCGCCACGGGCTCTCCTCACTCCGTCGTCGCACTCGCGCCGCTCGTCGGCGGTCTCGAACCACTCGCCGCACGGCTCGCTCGGCCTCGGCCGCTCAGCTTCCATCGACGCCCAGTACAAAGCCGCGCGGGCGACAACGCCCAAGACGCCCAAGTCGCTTGGCGCCACGCCGCGGACCCCGTCGTCGTCGGCCCGGGCTCCTATCGCCGTCCCCTCCGCCGCTCACCACGCCCGCCGGGTCGAGCGCAAGCTCCGCGCCCCGGGCTCGGCCGACCAGGTCATGCTACTTCGCCGCATGGCCTTAGCCGGCTCGCAGACTCGGACTCGCCTCTGCGTCCTCCTCCTCGGCATCGTTGCGTTTGTCATTGCCGTCGCTATCGCCGCCGTCATCCTCGGCCTCCGCGTCGAGCGCCACGCAGCCCGCGCCGCCGTCGCCGCCGCAAAGCCGGCATCCTTTGCCGCCTACGCCGTCACCTCGGTCAACGCAACAGACGCCGAATCTCTCGCCGCAGCCCATGCCGCAGCCGCCACCCTCCACGCCCGAATCCTCACCGGCGCCGGAGGCCTGCCGGCCCTCGCCGATCTCAGCGGCTCGGGCGCATCCGCCGTCCGCGCCTGCATCGTGAACCCGGCGCCCGAGCTCGCCCCAGCCTCGATGTCGCTCCTTGATGTCGAGGCGCGGCTCCTCGACCCCAACGTACCGCTTGGCTTTATCAACGCCACTCTGGCCTCTCCGGGTGTCTTTGAAGTCATGTCCCGCTGCCTCGCCGCCGAGGTTGCGGCCGTCGCCGCCCTCGAGCGCTCGACGGCCTCGGCATTTGCCATCGTCGTCGGCATCGGCGCAGGCCTCGCCGCGCTCACCCTCCTAGCCCTCCTCGGGCCCTCGGTCCGCGGCGCCATTCGCAACCGCGCAGGCGCGTGGAGCCTCTTCCTCGCTCTTTCGCAGCCGGCCATCGCCGCCCATCTCCGCTACCTCCGCGCCGCCACCCGCAGACTCGCCTCGGACGATCTCAGCTCCTTTGACGCCGACGACAACTACGAGTTGTACTTTGACGAGGCGTCAGCGCCCGCAGCTACGCCACCGCTGGCTTCGCCGCGCAATGAGGCCATGATCACCCGCTACTACGGCCCGCCGTCGAACAACTCGCGCTTTGGCGGGCCCGTCCCGCGTGTCTCCTTCAGGCTCCCGCTCGGCTCGCCGACCTCGTCGTCCTCGACAGGTGCCGCTGCTGCCGCCGCTGCCCTCC
The DNA here is from genome assembly GCF_000142905.1 of Thecamonas trahens ATCC 50062. NCBI lineage: Eukaryota > Apusomonadida > Apusomonadidae > Thecamonas > Thecamonas trahens. The sequence continues at coordinate 20,414 of NW_013657609.1, forward strand.
TCGCCCACCATCCGACTGCCAACAAGCGCTCGTCAGAGTTGCCAGCCTCGCCGCCGCATGATGACAACGCCACCGACAACGACGCCACCGGCGAGCCTCCCAAGTCCACATCTATGCCTCTGCTGCGGACTATGGCGCCGCAGCCGCGCGTGGCTGCTACCGGCTCGGCGCTACTGCCCCGTCACGGCAACGCCCACGACCGCAATCGCGATCGCTCCGACCCGCACATCTCCACCTCGTCGATCCTCTCCGTCGTCTCGTCGTCGACCACGGGCTGTCCACATTCGCATATGTGTCCCACGTCGACCTCCTCCTCGCCCTCGACCTCCACTTCGTCGTCGGCATCCTCGGCAGTTTCCACGTCGTCGTCGTCGTCGTCGTCGTCGTCGTCGCTCCCGCGAGTCCCTGCGACGCCGACAACACTCGGCCGGTGGCGGCAGTGTCGTCGGCGTCGGAGCAGAATGAGGCGGCGGTCGAAATGATGTCAGCTTCCAACAACAAGTCGCCGATCCTGGTCTCGCCGATGGCCTCGCCTGTGGTCTCGCCGCGGGAGACAGCGACAGCGGTCGGTTTGTCGGTCATGCCTGGGCAGCGACGAATGGCCATCATGGTGTACGCCTATCTCTGCGCCATTGTGGCTGCGGTGGTCGTCATCCTCGTCGCCGCCCTCTGGGCCCTCGTTCCGCTCCTCACCACCGGCTACCTCCTCCCGATCTTGGAGGCCAACGGCAGCCGATGGGCTGCGGTGTCGGCGGGCAAGGTAGCGTTGGCTGGCAACGCTCACCAGTTGTCGCGAGCTGAATGGCTCGCTGCCGCCGAGCAGGCCATGCTTGTGGCGTACACCTCGCGGGATCATCATCCACTTGTCGGTCAGCTTGTGCTCAATCAGTTCTACGCCGTCCACGCCGCCATCAACGCCGTCGTCGACGCCCTCGGCACAGGCGCGGGTCCTGCAGCCGTCCACATTGCAGCGTCGGCCTCTTCGGGCGTCGAGTCACTCCAAGCCACCATCACCTCCAACTTTGGCACCAACATGGTTGCCATTCCCTTTGTCGTCCTCTTTGTCCAGCTCTTCCTCCTTCTCTGCATCTACACCGCCGTCTCCAAGCTCGCCCACCACGAGACCTCCAAGACCCGCTTCGTTGTTCATCTCATTCCGTCACACCTCTCGTCGACCGCCATGACCTCTGCTATCCGCACCCGCCACCCGCACGCCCAGCCCTAATGCCGACGTCAATTGCAGGTTGTTCATTGTCTCGCCCTCGCACTCGATCACGCGAGCCATCGGAGGACGGCACCGCTCTTCCCGCCCATCTTGACATACGCCCAGCGGAGGGCAACCTTGATGCGACCGGCGTTGCCAAGCGGGCCGAGAGTGAAGAGGAGCGAGACGAGGTAGAGCATCGAGATGAAGAGCGAGCAGAGGATGGTCATAAAGATGAGTGAGCCGAAGCGCTTGAAGAAGAGCAGCTTGCAGAAGAAGACCAGAATGGCGCCCGAGGAGAGGGTCGTCACCGCACCGCCCACGATGGAGACGCCCATCTCGGTCAGCGCGTACTGGGTTTTGAGCAGCCGCATCCGCGACGCCTGCCGCGCACGCGGGAGATGCCCGCTCGCCTCGGACTCGTTGTACGAGTGCGCCAGATGGACCGTGTAGTCGACGGCGAGGCCGACGCAAATGACGAGGCCGAGCGACTCGTTGACGCCGAGGGTGAAGCCAAAGACAACCATGGTCGACACGATGGCACCGGCAATGGTGACGAGGGCCACAAAGGCGAGGATGGCCAGCAGAACGTTCGCTGTCGCAAGCACCAGCATGCCGAACGCAAGCGCGAGTGAGATCGCAAGCGTGGTGTAGACCGAGGCCACAAGGAGCTCAAAGGTCCGCATCCAGGCAAACGACTCGGGCGAGGCGCCGGCGCCGAGGGTGGCAAACCGGGTGGTGAGGCTAGCCGGCGGCTGAGCGGATGCCGTCACGCCCACCCACACATCGAACCACTTGCGCATCACCGGGTTGCTCTCCACCACGTTGATGGGCGTCACAAAGTTGAGCACGGCATACAGCGGCACTCCGTTCGCGTCAAGCAGTACGTCGCGCCCGGATCGGATCGACACTGCGTCAGGCGTCTCCAGAAACGCCGCCAGCTCGCTGTTGAACGCATCGGCTGCCACGGGGAAGCTTCCGTTGCGAACTGTCGTCACCCACGCCGCAAACTCGGTCATGAAGCACCGCGAGTCGTCGAGCCCGCTTTGCAGGACGAGATTGCCCACAGACGGCGTCGTCCCGCACGACGCGCACGTCGCCGCCTTGACCTGTGCGCAAAAGTCGACGAGGAACTGCTGCGCCGCCGGCGGGGCGAGCGAGAAGCTCGGATCAAATATCAGCCGCCCGACCTTGCCCTGCTCGTTACGGTCGAGTTTCTTGCCCGACGCCGTCTCTCGCTCGAGGCCCGCTACGCCAAAGATGACTCGGATGGTGTTGACCTCGGACGCTGGGTCGGGATCAAAGGCGTTCTCGTTGAGCTCGACTGCGTCGTGCGCCTGCGAGCCAGATGGCAGGCCGTTCTCAGGCTTGTTGGGTGGCTCGAGCGCGGTAAAACCCCAATGAAGAGGCCCAGTGCAATGACAAAGACCACCACCACGCCCCACCGGATCTTGAACAGCTGCGGCGCGTAGATGTTGTGGAAGAACCGCTCCATGAACCGCATGTTCTCGATGTTGTGCGCGTGCTCGCCGACGACCGACCCATCGTCGTCTGATCCATGCGGCGATGTCGCCTCCGCATCGCTCGTGGCCGAGCCAAAGCCCGAGCCTGAGCTTGGGCCGCTCGCCTCCTCCTCCTGCTCCTCGAGCTCCACTCCGTCTTGGTCTGCAGTCAGCTCATGGGTCGCCGCAAACCGATCGGTGGCGCGGAAGCAGCACCGGTGAGCGCAGTGCTTCGACCACAGCCAGACGATGGCCGGGAACCAGGTGATGACCAGCAAGTAGTTGACGGCAATGAGAGCGGCGGAGAAGATGCCGAACGAGGCGATGGCCGGGAGCGGCGAGGCCGCAGTGGCGGCAAAGGCCACAAAGGTGGTGAACGAGGTGACAAACATGGCCGACGCCGCACGCTTGTACGTCACCGTCATGCGGGCAACTGGATCCGAGGTGATGGCCGCCGGCAGGTGGGAGACCTGCTTCCACGCGTCGACAAAGACAAAGACATCGTCGGCGCCGACGCCAAAGAGGAGGAGGAAACCAAGGACGGCAGGCAGCGGCCAGACCTTGATCTGGAACACCACCCGATACAGGAAGTAGGCGCCAAAGAAGGAGCAGAGGATGTGGAGGAGGCCCATGGCGGCGAGGAGCGGCGAAAAGGTAAAGTACGCCATAAAGGCGTAGACAAGGACGACAGAGCCCATGGCGAGGAGAAGATCGCCCATGATGTACGAGACGACTTCGAGCGAGATGATGGTCGACCCGAGGTGATTGACCTTATAGTAGCCCGAGACCGCGCCGTTGTTGTCGAGCTCCTTGAACACCTGCACGTACTCCTTCATCAGTGTCTTAAACGCATCCTCCTGTGCGTCCTCGCCGTCTGATCGCGAGCTGTAGCCCTTGAGCGGCCCGCCAAACTGGATGATGAGCCGGGTGACCGGATTGCGGAGCGTTGTCGGCGAGAACATCCGCGAGAAGAACACCTTGTTATCGCCCACCACCGTCCCATTGCCGTCGAGCTGCGCCCGCACAATCCCGTCGATGCACGCCTGATCGAGCTCGCCGCCGCCGCATCGCGGCTCGCCCTCGCCTGTATCGTCGGTGTAGAACATCCGCAGCGGTGAGACCGGCGCCGTGCAGTTGCCGCTCGCCGAGTCGCGGAGGCAAAAGTCCTCGTACTGCGCCACACTCATCAACCGCCTCTGTGCCGTGCGGATCGCCGCCAGGCCTTCAGGTGTGAACGCTCGCCCTGAGTGCGCCGAGAAGAAGACGACCAAGCTCTCGGTCGCCTCGCTCTGCTGCGGGATGACCACGCCATCCTGCGAGAACTTGAGGATGGCCTCATACGCAAGACCCTGCCGGACGATGGCATCGCCGAGAGCGAGGAACATGCCTGTCCCATCGCCGCCGCCCGAATCGATGCCAAACACGGCCAGCGCAAAGACGCCGAGAAGGATGACACTGCCGAGCGAGATGCCGGCCACCAGCCACGGATGCTTGACGATCGCACGCGGGAACCACGTGCACGTCATCTCATCGCTCGCCAGTGCTCCCGCATCCTTGCCACTTGCGGTAGTGCTCCCAATCCGCCCCGCGCCCGCCGCCTTGTCGCTCCCGCCTGTGCCATTGTAGGAGGAGGAATACGAGCCGCTGACGCGCGGGTGTGAGGTTGAAATTTTTTCAGAGCTTCCTGAACCCCTTGTCTTTCCGAGCGTAGCTTCGCCGACTCTCCGCCGAGCACCGTTCCTTCCCGACGACCAAGACGAGCTGGTGGTGGCAGAGCTCGAGCTACTCGCCGAGCTACTCACTCGCTTGTGGCCACTCGCTGTGGCTGGCTTTGACTCGGTTGTCATGCCCTTGCTGCCCATGAGCTCGCTAGCGTGTACCCGCGTCGTGACTGATGTGTGGGGGGAGGGAAGAGCAAGTCGCGTGTGTGAGTGAGAGCAATACTGCGTTAAGTCATCAAATTAGAGGTGTTGCTGCATGCTGGCGGCACGTGTCGGTAGTCATTGACGATGTGTTTCGCCGCAATGTTCATGATTTGCCGACTGGCACATGCTACATACATAAGAATCGCACATGCGAGTATGGACCTTTGCTGTACAATTTACTTCGCTTGCCAACTTGTAGCACCGCAGATCATCGGCGAGATCTTCTTTCAGCTTGATGGGGAGAGCCGGTGCGGGAAGCGGCGATGCTCAGCTCACATCCGCAACTGACCTACCTTCACCAGGATTAGCCGAAATCCCCGCAGCTATTGCCACTTTGGTCAATATCGCTGGAGGGGGAAAACCCTCCGCCTCCGCACCACACCATCGGCCCCTCCATCGTGCTCCGCCACTCCCTCACCTCCTCTTACCCTTAGTAGCCAGCCTCTGGCCTCGCTCTCGCGCCTTTCCTTCCGTTGCACCCTCCATCCATCCACATATCCGGCGGCCATCCCAAATCCACACCCCCAAAGATTCGTGCACATGTCGAAACTAATTTCTTGACCCAACCGACAAGTGAAGTAGAGCCTCTCACCTGTCAGCAGCCTGGTATGATGCGCAGCCCGTACATGGCGAGCATGCCGTCCAGTGAGATCCGGAAAGTGACCATGTCCCCATCATGTGCGGGGCAGTAGTTGCCCACAGCAGCGAGCCAATCATGATTTGTTGAGCCAATTAGTGGCGGTCAATGAAAGCGTTTGCGGGTCAAAACGTGTCATTCTCCACTGAATGACAAATCAACGTTGTGTTTGGTTGCGGGAGGAGCCTGGGGAAGTTCGGCAGAAGGGGTGTAGCCATAGACACCACGTGAGCCGCATCACTTGAGTAATTATCATCCCTGACAAAGGGGAAGCTCCCCTGAACTCATCTCTGTCAACCTGGCACACATTCGCACACCACCCATACACATACCAATGATTCAAGGTGGGGCGGCGACGCTGGCGAGGACAGCCTGCTGTCACCGTGGTTCTCCTCCTTTGACTCGGCAAGCAAGGATGCGACCAGCATCATCGGCATGACGACCAACGCGCCTGCGATCATGGCCGCAAAGGCGCCAACGATCATCGCAGCATCATCGGCATGACGACCAACGCGCCTGCGATCATGGCCGCAAAGGCGCCAACGAATATCGCAGTTGGTGTGACCACCAACGCACCAGCTATCGACAACAACAACAACATCATCGGCATGACGACCAACGCGCCTGCGATCATGGCCGCAAAGGCGCCAACGAATACGGCTGCCGCGAGCAAGGATGCGACCAGCATCATCGGCATGACGACCAACGCGCCTGCGATCATGGCCGCCTACGGCCAACGCTATCAAGAGCTTGGCGAGCTTTTCCACGCCTTCTTCTCGATCCTCTTGGTCATCATCGTCATCATTGTCATCATCCTCTCCGACTCGATGCTCGTTGTCGAGTCTTTCGATCCGTCGCCTTCTGTCCGGGTTCACTACTATACCCCCTTGAGTGTCGAGCTGGGTGATAGCTCTGTGCCCGATACAGCGCTGATTGCCAGACTTGTGGCTTCGTTCAACGACCTGGCGCTGACAAACAGATCGCGGCCGAGCGCTGGGCTGTTCCCGCTCCCACAACCGGCGACAAAAGACGATATTCTTCCACTGCTCCGTTCGCACGCTCCGCCAGACGTGCTACCTCTCCCGGCTCATCTGTTCGGCATTGCGAGTGATGATCTCTTCGTCTCGCTCGCAGACATCTGGGCGAGCTCTGGCCTCGAGTCGTACGCCTTTCGCTCCGTCCGCCGGCGCATGGAGAGCAGCGTTGCCGCGGACCCAGACCTTGTCGCTGTCCCGCTCGAGGTCTCTGCCGACGTCTGTATGTATTCTTCGCGAACCATAGCAGCTCTCGGTATCGACTCGCCGCCCAACACCCTTGACGACTTGATTGATGCGTGCATCATTGCCCGCGCCGCCGACCTCATCTGCCTCTCTGTCACCTCACCGACGCTGCTATTTGACTACCTTGCCCTCCGCTCACATGGCACCGAGTTCTACGCCTTATTTGTTGCCGCCAACGTCTCGCTCACCGATCCGCGGGTTGTGCATACCTTTGACGACGTGCTCCGGCTCATTGACATCGCCGCCATCGGTCCGTACACTCTGCTCGCCAGCCCTGCCCTCGTCTCCGGTTCGTCCCTCTTTCACTGCGGGCCGTCGTCGCGTGCTGGGGAGTTCGCCAGCTACACCTCGGACCTCGCCGCCTTTGCCTTCCCCTCGACTCAGTCCGTCTTTGCTACCCGGCCCGAGCTCGAGCCCGCGAAGCTCGGTCTCATTGGCTCGGTCTCTGGTTTGGCCGCTGCTGCTCGCTCGCCGTTCCGCGACTCGGCACATGCCTTTCTCGCCCACTGTGCACATCCAGCCGTTCTGCATGCTGCTCTCGCGCCCTTGCCGCACATCGTCTCGCCGCGCTTTGACGTCGCAACCCTGCCCAATGCCACCGTCGCCGCCACCGTCACTACACTCCTCCGCAACCCGCGCCTTGCCTCGCTGCAACATGCGTCGTCCAGGACGGGTTTTGGTGACCCGCGCCTCGCCACCGAATGGATCGCTCTCCACTCGCTGCTTCTGGCCTCCTCCTCGGTCGCCAATGCCACCCACGCGCTCGACATCGCTCTGCCGCGCCTCGATGCCCTTCGCCTTGCATACGTCTTCAACAAGGCCGCAGTCCCCATTGCTTCGCTCTCGTCGGGAACCTACTCAGCCCCGATCGAGCTCACCCTCTCGACATTCACTCCAGGCTCAAAAGTCACCATCTACTACGCCATCGACTCGGAAACGGCCTGGAAGCGCTATGTCGGACCCATCGTCCTCTCCGCGTCCGGCGTCTATATTGTCCACGCCCATACCGTCGTCCGCACCATGACTCCCTCGGATCGGCTCTCGGTCACACTCAACCTTATCGACAGCCCGAATCCAAGTCGCGCCACTGATCTTCCCGTCTACGTCATCATCCTCATTGTCGTCGCAGTCCTCGTCTGTGTCTTTGGCCTTGTGCTCATAGCTGTCTCCTGTGCCCGTCGCTTTGTCTGTCCGTCGGCATCGGTCGGCAGCATGGCCAGCTTGCTTGTTGTTGACGTCGATGACCTTGTCTTTGACTCATTGCTTGGTAAGACCGCGCTCGGCGATGTCTACCTTGGTCGCATCCATGGCACGCCCGTTACCATGCACCTCACCGCACCAACGAAGCTCCCGCCCACAGAGGCAGAGAGGCTCGTTGTCGAAGTCGTTGCCCTCGCAGGCCTCGACCACCCCAACCTGACAGGCATCATCGGCGTCTCCACCTCGCCCACAGTCATTATCTACGAGTTTACCCCGCGCGCCTCGCTCCGTGATGTCATCCACACTCACACTCTCACCATCGACTCGTCCATGGTCTTCAAGTGGGCGTTCGAAATGGCTGCCGCCCTCGCCTTTCTCGCCCGCAACCACACTCTTCACGGCAACTTCTCCTCGTTATGTGTCCACTTTGACGCAGACTGGACTGTCAAGGTCTCCCAGTTTGGCCTTCACTCGATCCACGCCATCGCTTCCAGCCCGCTTCTCAGCCAGAGCTGGTCGGCATACCGCCGCTCACCGCCGCTTCCATCTCGAGTCTTGTCACCTCGGCCTCGGTCTCCCACGTCGGCCCGCCTCAACCGTCGGCGACGATCCCGACCCGCTCGTCGCGCGATGTCTCGGACGAGTCTGGTGACGACTCGCCTGGCCTACGAGTCTCAGTCACAGCGTCGGCCGTATCGGTCTCCGAGCTCGAGGAAGATGTCTGTAGGCTCTCAAGCTCCGCGTCAGAAATGCAAGAGCATAGCGAAAGCGACTTCATGGTGTCACAAGTCCAGTCGTCGCCATCGTTCGCCTCGCGGACCGAGCCACGTACCGCCATGTCGAGCTCTCGTCTCATATCGTCCGAGTCGCTGGTCATAGCCGAGGGTCCGCATACACCATCTCGCGCCGCAGGCGGAAAGGCGCTTCCGTCAACTGCGCCAGCTGCCACACCCACCCTGTTCTGGACCGCGCCAGAGGTGCTTGCCTCTGGGCGCTCGCTCGTCTCGACCTCGTCGGATGCCTACTCGCTAGCCATTGTCCTCTGGGAGCTCACCACTCGTGCCCAGCTGTATCAGGGCTTGAATCCAGTCGCTGTCGCCCTCGACGTCATGCATGTCGCCCGACGTCCACCCATCGCAGCAGTTCCGCCACTGTATGGACCCATTGCTCCTGTCATCGAGCTCTTGTGGCGTGGCTCGCCCACTGATCGCCTCACCATCGACGCCGCAACTCACGAATTGGGCCACCTTGTCCATCCCGAGTCGTTCACCTTTCCCGCGTCGATAACCGTTCCACCCGGTGTCGCGCACGTCGTTCACTGTGAGCTCCGCAATGCCGCACGCCTCCTCCTCAGCAATCCTCAGGCGGCGCATCGCCTCCTTACCGCTTTCCATGCCGTCATCCCACAGCTCGCACGCTCAGATGGTGCCATCATCTCGGCCTGGGGTATCAACTGGATCACGCTCACCTTCAAGTGGCCGCCGGACATTGTAAGCTTTGCCGAAGCCGTCGGCGCCCACACTGCCATCGCAGAACCAGTCACCATCATGGCGGTCAAGGCCAAGGTCGCCACCACGCTCGACTCGTTCGGTCACCCGTGCCTCTCTGGGCCGGCAATCGACGCGTTGGCCGTCTCTTGGAACATGCTTTTTGGCTCGGTTGTCTACACCATCCTCGCTGGCATCTCGGCCTCGGCCGCTTCGGCCATGGCCTCGCGCTTGGCTGCGCCTTCGGCCTTGGCCTGGGAACACGGCTTTTCCGGTGGCCTCTTCGTCGACACCGTCCTTGCCCGCAATCTCGGCTCGTCCGCCAAACTGGTCCACGTTGTCGGCTCGGTCGTCCAGATCGTTATCAAAGGCCACGTCTCGGTCCACGACATCGCTGAACCTACCAATCTTCCCAGCGGCACCGTGCTCCCAGCTCTACAAGCTAGTAGGCAGAGTACTCGCATGCGATGGTCGCGGAGCTCGGCCTCGCCTCATCGCTCGCGCTCGCACGCGTCAAGCTCGGCCTCGCCGCACCGTCCGTCAGACGCCTCGGCCTCAGGCGTGGTCCGGGTCGACAAGCGATTCCACGCTGGCGGTGCCCACATGACTCGTACTACCCCCAATGGCGGACACAAGAAGCGCCGTGCCCGCCGCGTTCATACCCGCCGCGTCCGTACCCGTATCAAGCACCCAACTGCAGCCACCGATCATCGCTCCGTCAAGACGGGTTCCCGCATGCGTCGCGCCACCGCCCACGTCTCCAAAGATATGACCGACGCCGGCCTCTCGGCCACCGCAGCCACAACCCAGGCGGACACAGTCACCCTCCCGATTTACTCCGAGGCGGACGGCACTCACCTTTCTGGCTCATCGGCAGTCCAAGGCAGCAAGAGCTCGTCAAGCTCTCGCTCCTCGCTCTCGCCACCATCGATGACATGCTTGCCCACGCCTCCAATCGCTGTCCGCCTCCAGGAGCCTTCCAACTCGCACTCGCACTCGACCTCGCTGGGCCTAGAGGCATTGATGGGCACCACACGAACTGTTAAGCTCGACTCGGGCACGTCGTCGGCCGAGGAATCGCCCCGCGTGGCGATGACAACGTCAACCTCTATACTATCGTCTTCCTCGTCTACGTCCAGCCAGGACACCATTCCTGCATGCACGTCCCACGAGAGAGCTGCAGTCGCGGCCAATGCAAACTCAGAGACCTGTGGCTCGTCATCGCTTGTGCCGTCTCCAGCGCGGTTGCAAGGGAGCTCTTCCTCGTCTTTGTCTTCGTTCTCATCCGACCCCGCCCAGGCCCCGCCTACCACGCTACCGGATCTCTTCTTTGCTGAGGAGAACGAGTCGGTGGGCGCGGGGAGCTCAGGAAGCTCGGATCGCTCGGGCTCGCTGACGGCAGACGAAGAGCACGAGTCGGTGGAGAGCTCGGAGACGCCGCTCGGAACCGGCATTGCCGGCCTCAACCGGACGCTCTCCGTCAACAACCTCGTGTCGATGGAGGCACGGATCCTCCGCCGCGAAGATGTCGACGCCGTGCTGGCCAAGTCTGGCGTCTCACAGTCCCCGATGTGGCGCACTGCATACACGACGGCCTATCTCGGCATGCTCTCGCCGGCCATGGTCAACCTCTCCATGCCGCTGCCAACGCCAAGTGAGCACGGCACGATGCCGCACTCGCCATCGCCCGGGAGCCGCCCATCCAAGCGCGTAGTGCTTGAAACGGATATGGCGCTGCAAAACTCGCCGGCGCTCCTCGGCTCGCACATGTTTGTGCCTCATCCGCGCGACGTGGCGACAGCCTCGATGAGCAGCATCGTCACATCGCTGGCACCGGCTTGGACCTTCGCAAATCGTCCGCAAGCCGGAGAGTGAGCAAGAGCAAGCCGCCGCTGCTGCCGCCGCTACTGCTGTCGTACCTGTGGTGGTCAAGGTGCTGGAGCGCCAGTCAGCGACACCGATGGAGCTTATGAATGTGGCCGAGGCGCTGGCGACGGCGTCCAACTACGCCAGGACTTCGCGTCGGCTCGTCGGTCCGCTGGCCTTTTGCCTCGACATCCCGCGGCTGGCGTACATAGAGCGGCTGTATCCGGGCCAGTCGCTGGCCCAGCTCCTCGCGCTTCCAGCTCCGCCACCGAGTGCGCTCGCTGCAGTCGCGCGCGGAATGGTGCGCTCGCTCATGCGACTGTACGCAGCGCAGCCGCGCGAGCGCCAAGGCCACGGCGCACTGCGTCCGTCCAACGTCCTGCTGGTGGTCACCGACTCTGTGCCTCGAGCGGTCGTTGACGCCCACATCTCGGGCTTTGGACTCGCGAGCCTGCAGACGATGACGTCGCGGGCGACGGTGCTCCCGCTGGTCCAGTACCTCGCGCCGGAGCAGATTCGCGGCGAGGTGCAGCAGTCAGTCACGAGCGACGTCTTTATCCTCGGCTCCATCCTCTACGAGATGGCCTCGGGTTTCAGAGCCTTTGATGGCTCGGATCCACTCGAGGTCAGCGTCCGCATCTCGGCCGGCCTTGCACCCGACCCAGAGCCAGTCTCCATTCCCTCGTCGCGGCTGAGAAACCTCATCGCCTCGTGCTGGGCCACCTCCCCTGAGCAGCGGCCCTCCATCGCCGAGGTTACCACCATTGTCACCTCGTGCTCGCCGCACGACTTTGCCCGTGGCGCACACAAGCCCGTGGCCTCGCCCTCGCCCTCGGACCACGTGGTGTAGAAGGTGATAGCCGAGCCATGATGGACGTGGTAGTGTGCTTGGATGCGTAGTGTGTAAACAGTTTGTTGGCCTCGTCCCTCGCTACCTGTCCTCCCTGCCCCCTCACCGGGCCGTCTCGGAGCTCGAGTCGAGCACCGATGACTGGACCGATGACTCGCCGCCGCCGCCGCCGCTCATCAGCGCGGTTATGACCATGGGTGAGATGCCCGGTAGCGCCGGCGATGGTGCTCGCGAGTTGGTCCGTGACACCGTCCGTGACGTTGCTCGCGATCCAATGGGCGTCAGCAGCGGGGTGCGCATGCCGACGGCTGCAGGCGGGTCGGCGTCCAAAGCCGACTTGCCCGGCTGCAAGCACGCGAGGCTGATGTCGTTCGATCCTCCGTCCATCACTGCCATCGCTGACGTCGCCGACATTGCCGACGCCTCCTCGTCACTGCCTAGCCCGGGCCGGAGCGCAGAGCGCCGTCGCCCGCGCACGGCGTAGATGGCGGCGGCAGCGGCAGCTAGGAGCAGAAGCAGACCGCCGATGAGGGCGTAGAGGCCCCTGGCGGTGGGCGAGGTGAGATCCGACCAAATCTGCGGGGACGAGGAGCTGCCTTGGGCTTCTGCGAGGTGTGAGCCCTGGTTGCCGTTGCCTGCGGCAGCGTTGGGCAGACAGGTCGGGCGGACAAAGGCGATGATGCCGTTCCACGCCGCCACCACGCCGAGGATGGGCACGACTCCGCCCGATGCGGCGAGACCCGATGGGCGGCTTGTTCCTTGTCCCGCTGGCCATGCCGCCGATGGGAGGTAGCTCGTGGGAAAGGCGATGGTGTCGATCTCGTCCATGGCGTGAAGCATCAGAGATGTCACCGGCGTCGTCGCCGTCATCGTCACCTTTGCCACGACCACCGCCTCGGGCGTACCGACCTGGATGACGCGGATAGCGGCCCATGCCAAGGCCTCGCCGCTGGAGGCGGTGATCGGCTCGATGGCGATGGAGACCGGCTCGATGGCGTCGCCACCGATGAGCAGCGGCGGGCCGGTCGTCACGCTGGTTGCTGTCGCCCCATAGCTGATGACAGTGTGGAGGGAGCTTGGGTTTGGAATGACAACAAGGCCGATGACGTCGTCGGTGCCCGCGATGGCTGCGATGGGCGAGAAGACGCCGCCGGAGCCAAAGGCGAGGAGCGGCGAGATGGCGGCGGGCCAGGAGGAGGTCAGCGGGAGCAGATCGCGCGAGACGATGACGGCCTTGTCTCCGGCAGCGTCAACAATGAGGGTGTGGATTCTGGTGGTGCCAAGCGCGGTGGCCATGGTCCGCGGTGAGGTCAAGTTGGCGGCACCGGTGGCGAAGTTGGGCACGATGGTGAGGCCGGCGGCGCCGATGCCGCTGCCGTCGAGCGGGACATGGATGAGCACGTTGTCGCCGCCCATGACGGCCGAAAGGTACATGGAGATGGACGATGTGGCATGTGCGAGGCCGACGACGTCGAGGAGGGCGTCGATCGGGCCGATGGTGTCCAACTCGACCGTGGCGAGCTTGAAGACCCCACAGAGGCCCGAGACCGCCGAGTCGAGGATGAACATGGTGACGACGGGCCGGCGATAGGGCGTATCCGAGATGGTGTCGCCGGCAAAGCGGGTGCCGGCTACCGAGGTGACGACAGCTAGGCCATCGGCGCCAAAAGTGAAGCAGTGCGCGCCGCGGACGTCCCCGTGGAGGACCATCGAGCCCACAATAGCCGAGTTGGCGTCGCGGGTGACGACATGGACGCCATCGCCCTGGGCCGTGCACGTGGTCACAGCGCCCGGGCCGGCCGCCGACGAGGCGAGGAGGACCAGCGAAGGCGCGTCGCTGGGCGATGCCGGCGTCTCGGCCATCACCAACTTCTCGCCGGTGAGCTCGTTGCAGAGCGATGCCACGGAGCTGCACGGTGATGGGCCCGGGGGCGGAGGAGGCGATGGCGATAGGGGTGGAGGGGGCGATGGCGGCGGAGGGGGTGATGGCGGCGGAGGGGGCGATGGCGGCGGAGGGGGAGGAGGGGGTGATGGCGGCGGAGGGGGCGATGGCGGTGGAGGGGGAGGGGGCGACAACGGCAAAGGTGGAGGAGGATGGCGGCTCTTGCTGCCCTTGCTGCCCTTGCTCCTCTTGCTGCTCCTCTTGCTGCTCTTGTCGATCGTAGCCTTGCTGCCCTTCTTGCTCCCCTTGCTGCTCTTGCTCCTCTTGCTGCTCCTCTTGCTGCTCTTGTCGATCGTAGCCTTGCTGCCCCTCTTGCTCCCCTTGCTGCTCTTGCTCCTCTTGCTGCTCCTCTTGCTGCTCTTGTCGATCGTAGCCTTGCTGCCCTTCTTGCTCCCCTTGCTGCTCTTGCTCCTCTTGCTGCTCCTCTTGCTGCTCTTGTCGATCGTAGCCTTGCTGCCCCTCTTGCTGCTCGTCGCTTGCTTCGAAGCCTTACACTGCGACGAGTCGCGCTTCTTCCGCGATAACTTTGTGCGGCTCGGCTTCTTCCCGACAGAGGTTCGAGATAGCATGCTTGTCTCTGCCGCTTGCTTCTCTTGTTGCCATGCCTGAACCACGTCCAATGGAGGGATGCGATAAGTATGGGCTGCGGCGGACACGCCCAAAAAAATATAGTTTGTTCCGCCTTTTTTCACCCGCGCGCCACGACCACGCGCTTGTAGCATGGGATACTGAAGGGATTGAAGGAATCGAGGGCTTCTTCCGTAGCTCTCTGGCATGACAAGTAGAGTAGGTAACGTACAAGTGCAACGAGAGTGAGAGTCTTGTCGTTCTCCTCGTTGTTGCGCATGTGGAACGGTTTGGGACGGCGGAGAAGTTGTTCGTTGGCTGGGAAAGTGTGGGATACGAGGAGAGAGCGCACCTGCAACGGCTTCTCACCGCCATCACGCGCCGCCACACACACGCCCATCGCCATACACATACATGCCACCGCCATCAGTGGCCATGCCCCGCCTTGACGTAAGTGCATCGTCGACATCAATGCGTGCTCTTAGCCTGGTCTCAGTCAGAGTCGAGTGACTGCCGCCGCCAGCAGTTGCTTGCCAGCCGGCGCTCCATCACGCACCACATCATGCGCCCATGCGCCACTAGCCCGAGCATTCTCTGGCACTCGTACGCCACGAACTTGTCCGCCCCAGCATCCCCCACTCGATCACAACTACACCACAACCACAACCATAACCATCAGTACACGCAGCACACACACACACACACACACACACACACACACACACACACACACACACAAACACAGCCATAATATCCCATCCCCCTGCGCTACTACCGCCATCGCTCGCTCCATCGCCGGCGCCATTCACACCCGCTACGAGCGCATCGCTCCGACCGCCACCAAAAAAAAAAAAGAATTGACAACGGGCTCGCACACACAGTGCTTGCGGCCCAGAGTGACCCAAGCGACTCGAGCAGCGACAGCAGTATCGACCACCTATCTCAGCCCGCCACAGACCGAAGGGGAGTGCGGAGAGAAAGTACCACAGCGACGTCGTGCTCGCAAGTAGGGAACCAAGAGAACGGACAACGCGTTGGAAGTATGGCTTCGGCTCATGTGACGCAGGCAAACGCGACAACGAGAATGACTCGGAGGGAGATGCAGGCTCGAGTTGGTCGCCGAACAAAGATTGGTGAGTTTTGCAGCGGATTTTTTTTTGATTTTGAGGGGAGGAGGGGGGGGAAGGCAGGGATTCATCCCTTCCTTGTGCCGCCGCCTCTCTCTCTCGACATACATGCTACTGTCAATGTAAACCATGCAATGGCCACCTCTGTGGGTATGGTCTTGCCTTTCTCTGGCGTTTCTCTCGGTCAATACCGGCTGCCGCGCAGGAGTCGGCCGGGAAAAAGTAGCCCTCGTCACTGGACCCCCTCCCCCCCCCCCCCCTGCTGATGTGATGGCTACACAAGCTCGACTCGCTATAGCCCGCACCAGCACGCCTTGCGATTGTAGCACCCATACTTGCTCCTTGTTTGCTCATCTTCTTTGGTCCCCCGCTGCCGCCATGCCTGCGGCGATACGCCAATGTTTTTTTCACTGGACGCTCACTCACGCCTCCTCGCCACCTCAGTTGCCACCCTGGGCCCAGCATCATGGCCGCTGATTCCCGAACTGCTCCGAGCAGGCGTCAACGTGTTCCGGGTCAACTTTTCCCACATCGATGTGACCAACAAGGAGCACACAGCGACGACGCTGGCGACGCTGCAGACGATCCGGTCAGCAGCCGAAGAACTTGGACTTGGCGACTCGGTGGGAGTCCTTGCCGACCTCTGCGGACCCAAGGTGCGATGCAACGGGTTTGCCGCTCCCGGCACCATCATGCTCACCGCCGGCGAGTCGGTCGTCCTTGAGGCGAGCGACGACGACGGCGAGCCGGGCATCATCCGCACCGGCATCTACGATCTGGTCGCCGAGCTGAGCGTGGGCCACAGAGTCCTCCTTGACGACGGCATCATGGCGCTCGAGGTCCACCGCCGCGAGAGTGAGAATCGCGTCGTGTGCGAGGTCAAGGTCGGCGGCGTGCTCAAGGCCAACAAGGGCATCAACGTGCCAGACCTGGCGGTGGCAGGCATCAAGGCACTGACCGACAAGGATAGGGCGGACGCAGCCTGGATTGTTGCCCACGCGCCCGAGCTTGTTGACTACTTTGCGCTCTCGTTTGTGCAGCGTCCTGAAGACGTGTTCGAGCTCCGCACGCATCTGGCGAACCTCGTCAACGGCAACGACACCGATGCTGATGCCAACCAGCCCGTGTGGGGCATCATCGCCAAGATCGAAAAGCCGCAGGCTGTGGAGGCCATCGTCGACATCGTCGGCGTTGCCGACGGCGTCATGGTCGCTCGTGGCGACCTCGGCATCGAGTGCGAGCTCCACCGCGTCCCGCGCATGCAGAAGCGCATCATCGAGGTCGCCAACCTCGCAGGCAAGCCCGTCATCACCGCCACCCAGATGCTCGAGTCAATGCAGCAGGCCCCAACTCCCACCCGCGCCGAAATTGCCGATGTCGCCAACGCCATCTTTGACGGCACAGACGCCGTCATGCTCTCGGGCGAGTCGGCCGTCGGCAAGTATCCCATCGAGGCCGTGGCCACCATGGTCCGCGTCGCCCGCGACGCCGAGATCGACCACGCCCGCATCCATGTCCCTTCCGTCGTCCAGAAGGACATTCACGCCTTTATGCGCACATCGCGCCCGTCTGTCACCCTCGACACTGCCGAGCGGACCGCCGCCCTCGGCGTCGCCGCCGTCCTCACGGCCTCGTTTGTCGGCGCTCACGGCATCGTCGTCCTCCCAGCCACCACCGACTACAACTCGGTCCTCCTCGTGGCGTGCACCCGACCCAAGCCCAAAGCCCTTATCATCGCCGTCGAGCATTCGCGCCGCTCGGTCCGTCGCCACATCCTCTGCGGCGGCGTCTTTCCGCTCTACGTCCCGCCATACACCTCGGCCGACGATGCCATGGTCAAGGTCGAGGCATCCATCGCCGCCTTTCATCTCGTCGACGACTATGACTCACTCGTCATCTGCTCCGCCTTTCACCGCACCTACCCGCTCCTCTCCAATCTTGTCCGTATCTACGAGTTTGGCGAGGCCTCGCGCGCTCTCGTCGCCCGCGGCCGCTGGGCCGCCGCCGTCGACTTTGTCCGCGCTCACTCGGCCGACATCGCGCACATCGACGACTCGCCGCCGCTCTCTTCATCTCCCTCCACCATTGCCGATCATGCCGCTGCTGCTGGTGCTCCACCTCTTGTCTCCTCCGCAACTGCCTCGGCCTCATCTGCCGCGCATTCAGGTCTGGCCGTCTCCGAGCCGTCGCTATGAGTCTTGTGGCAAATTTTGGTGATCAATCGCAACTGCTCGTCTGCCCCACATCACCCCACTCTCCACAGCCATCGTAAAGCCACAACCTGACTGTGCTCGTCACCCCCCTACTGCAGGCATCCTCTGTCTCTACCCATACATACTTGGGCAATCCATCATCTTCGGCATGAGCCTCACGGATCAGGTGCCGAGCTCCATCTATGCCTACCTTGTTTGCAATGAGAGGAAGAGGCGCACGCGGTGCAGCACTTCAAGAGCATTTGAAGACCGATGTCGCACTATATCGTCGCCCACATCATCTACAGAGGGCATACATTGCCCGCCGCCGTTGTCAGCACATCTCCTTCACCGCTCCGCCGCGACTGGCAACCGCGTACGCACAGATCCGCCTCCAACCCGCCGCCATCATCGAGCCATCCCACATCATCTACATCACTCGCTTCACTCCAGCGCATCAAACACAGCAGCAAACTGCCGTCATCAAATGAATGCGTTTGTTGCCCAGCGTAGCGGACTCCGCCTGCCGCCACTGGCCCGCTCCGCCCCGCTCCGCCCCGCACCCACGACCCGCCAGCGTCCCCCTCCCCCAAGCCCCCTCCCACCACTTCCTCTCCTACTCACAGACGCATACGCACAAAGGGCACTCCAGCAACCACCCCTCCTCGCTCCCTCCGTTCCGCCGCCTACACTCGGACACGCCCGACTCGTCTCCGCTCGGTGACATCCTTGAGGATCTGCCGTCGCCGTCGGCGGCCTCTGGGACCGACTCTCCCGAAATGCTCGACAGCACTAGCTCGGGCTCGTATCCGATCCCCATCCGTGTCGGTCGCTCACGGAAGCTGCCCGAGCCCGTGGACCGCGGTGCACCCGGCGTCCCGCCGCGGGCGTCGTCGGCTACCCCGCCGCACTCAGCGTCGTCCTCAGGCGCCGCTCCGTGGCGAGTGCTCGTCAACTCGGTCCGCTCACCACGTACGCCCCGCACACCTATCATTTGCACGTCCGTGCCTCCAGGGTTCACCGCTCGCAACCTGCTCGTCTACCTCG
>NW_013657609.1:39339-48981 GCF_000142905.1 Thecamonas trahens ATCC 50062
CCACCCTCTCCCTCCCTTTCGTTGCTGATTTCTTTTCTGTGTATTGTTATTTTTTTTTTGGCGCAGCATGTCAGCTGTTGGCTGGCGTCAACCAGAGGTTTGCGTGTCCGGCTAGCCGCATGGCGCCGCATGGAGGTCCTCCATGGAGCCCCCCCCCCCCCCACCACACACACACACAGCTGGTCACATGCACTTCATCCTTCTCGACACACTCCCCAACAATATCTATTACCATGGCAATGCCTCTCCCTCCCCCCCCCCTCTTCTTCCCAACACCAGGGCGACTACATCTTTGGCAGACCGAGTACCACTCCCTTCCACAAACGCACGCGCGTGTAGCACCACCGTTGCTTGTTGCAGCTATCTGACTTGAATTAGTGGCAGGAAAGGCCTCTGTCCCTCCCCGCCCCCCCACCCCATCCCCCACCCCCCCTGAGCTCATAGCCCCCCTTTCCTTCCCCCCCCCCTCCCCCCTGACCTTCCTTCTCTTGAAACACATATACGCCACCACCTGCTTTGCTCTCCTTGCAAAGTACTGACCCATCCTTCTCGTCACCCTCCCCACCTCCTCCTTGCACGCCTTGTCGCGGTTTGGCACGCGTGCGGACACTTTGGCTGAAAACTTTTCGTTTCCGCTCGCCTCACCTTCGGTCTCGTTGCTGCTACCAGGGGGCTCGCCTTTGGACGACCAACGACTCGCTGTCTCGCTCTGAACACAGAGACAGACAGACAGACAGACAGTCTCTTTCTCTCGTGTGCGCAAGGAACACGCGCTGCGTCAAGGGACACTCACTCTCCTTTGTCACAACACTTGCTCGCCCGGCTCGGACAAGCCTATTGTCGCCGACAGGGAAGCCAACCAGGTGCACCTTGTCATCATCGATCGGTTGCCACGAGAAGAAAAGGCAGTCGAGATGATTAAGGTCAAGAACGGTGCCGTCATGCGGACGCGTACCTCACGAAGCGCTCGGCTCATGCTGTCTTTGACAAGCGTGGCGAGTCTTCTGCTCGTTTTCTGCGTCTTGTCGCACTCGGCCGCCGCCGCTACTACGACTGGTACAGCCTCGGCCATCACCAACTGGGGCTTAGGTTTAGTCTCCTGGTCGACGAGTTCGGTCCTCGGCTCGGAATCGTACTACCAGACCTCCAACTACCACATCGGCCACACTATGGGCCTCAACATTCCCAGTGGACACGTTGTCGACGGTATTCGCGTCGCTCTGGCCTACTCTCGGTTTTGCTCGGAGATTTGCAGCGCTCGCTCGGTCAAGATCGCCCTCAAGACCTCCTCCGGCGCTGCAGTGGCCGGTGCGGTCGAAAAGTCCGTCACCACCATTTTAGGCACTTCCGGTATCCTCACCGCCGGCTCGACCTCCGACACCTGGGGCATGACCGGATCGAGCGCTGCCATTCGTAACGCCCTGAGGTCATCAACGTTTGGTGTTGCCATCACTGTCAAGGGCTTTGTCGAGCAGACGTTCACCACCACCTTTACTACCCGCTCCGGCTCCTCTATCCAGCCTCTGCGGTACGAAAAGCCGGAGTACAAGACCGAGGCAGATGTTGTCTCCACCCGTCGGCTCTCGACCTGGCGCGTGACCATCGCTGCCACGGACATCTCTGCCACTGTCACCTCCCATCTGTACCAGTGCCCCACCTCGGGCTCGTGGCCCACCACCAACGCCGGCTCGACAGCCTCCATCAGCTGCCCGGCCGGCTACACGGGAAGCCACACCCGCTACTGCAACCCAAGCACGTACGGCTGGAACTCACCGGTCTACTCATGCTCCAAGATCACCAACTTTTGCCCGGCCCAGTCGGCGCCGAGCAACGGCAAGCTCTCCTCCACCTGCGCTCGCTCGGTGAGCACGGTGTGTGGTACCTTTTCGTGCAACGCCGGGTACACGCGCTCTGGCTCCACCTCGCGGACGTGTCAGACCAACGCGGCATGGTCCGGCTCGGCTGCCTCATGCTCGCTGACCACCGACTACTGTCCGCTGCACGCGGTTCCCTCCAACGGTGTCGTCTCCATCGGCTCGTGCTCGACCCGCCGCTCGATCGGCGAGGTGTGCGGCACGTTCTCGTGCAACGGCGGGTACTCGCTCAACGGTGTGACGAGCCGGACATGCTCGTCGGGTGCGGTGTGGTCGGGCGCGTCGGCGCCGGTCTGCACCAAGATCACCAACTACTGCCCGGCGCTCGGTGCGCCGACGAACGGCAAGCTGTCGACGACGTGCGCGCGCTCAGTCGGGGTGGTATGCGGGACGTTCTCGTGCAACGCCGGGTACTCGCTCAACGGCGTGACGAGCCGGACGTGTGCGTCGAGCGGGGCGTGGACCAACTCTGCGGCCTCGTGCGCGCTCATCACCAACTACTGTCCGCTGCATGCGGTTCCCTCCAACGGTGTTGTCTCCATCGGCTCGTGCTCGACCCGCCGCTCGATCGGGGAGACGTGCGGCACGTTCTCGTGCAACGGCGGGTACACGCTGTCCGGCTCGACAAGCCGGACGTGCGCGTCGGGCGCGGTGTGGTCGGGCTCGGCGCCTACCTGCACCAAGATCACCAACCACTGCCCAGCGCTCTCGGCGCCGGCCAACGGCAAGCTGTCGACGACGTGCGCGCGCTCGGTCGGGACGGTGTGCGGGACGTTCTCGTGCAATGCCGGTTATGTGCTTGGCGGCGCAACGAGCCGGACGTGCCAGGGGAGCGGAGCGTGGTCGGGCACGGCCGCGGTCTGCACCATCAACAACAACTACTGTCCGGAGCATCTGGCGCCGACCAACGGCATCATCTCGCCGTCGGGCTCGTGCGCTAGCCAGCGGGCTATTGGTGAGACCTGCGGCACCTTCCAGTGCAACGGCGGGTACTCGCTCAACGGCGTGACGTCGCGGACGTGCTCGTCAGGTGGAGGCTGGTCAGGTGCGTCTGCGCCTTCCTGCGCCAAGATCACCAACCACTGCCCAGCGCTCTCAGCGCCGGCCAACGGCAAGCTGTCGACGACGTGCGCGCGCTCGGTCGGGACGGTGTGTGGGACGTTCTCGTGCAATGCCGGGTATGTGCTCGGCGGCGCGACGAGCCGGACGTGCCAGGGGAGCGGAGCGTGGTCGGGCACGACCGCGGTCTGCACCATCAACAACAACTACTGCCCGGAGCATCTGGCGCCGACCAACGGCATCATCTCGCCGTCGGGCTCGTGCGCTAGCCAGCGGGCTATTGGCGAGACCTGCGGCACCTTCCAGTGCAACGGCGGGTACTCGCTCAACGGCGTGACGTCGCGGACGTGCTCGTCAGGTGGAGGCTGGTCAGGTGCGTCTGCGCCTTCCTGCGCCAAGATCACCAACTACTGCCCAGCGCTCTCGGCGCCGACGAACGGCAAGCTGTCAACGACGTGCGCGCGCTCGGTCGGTGTGGTGTGCGGGACGTTCTCGTGCAACGCCGGGTACTCGCTCAACGGCGTGACGAGCCGGACGTGTGCGTCGAGCGGGTCGTGGACCAGCTCTGCGGCCTCGTGCGCGCTCATCACCAACTACTGCGTCGAGCTGACGGCGCCGACCAACGGCATCATCTCGCCATCGGGCTCGTGTGCTAGCCAGCGGGCCATTGGTGAGACTTGCGGCACCTTCCAGTGCAATGCTGGGTACGCGCTCTCGGGCTCGTCGAGTCGGACATGCTCGTCGGGCGCGGCGTGGTCCGGTACGGCAGCATCGTGCTCGCTCATCACCACGTACTGCCCGTCGCTGACGAACCCAACCAACGGGCAGGCGCCGTCGAGCTACGCGCGGTCGATCGGCGCCACCGCCAGCCCGTACACCTGCAACGCTGGGTACACCATTTCGGGCTCGACGTCTCGAACGTGTGCGTCCGGTGGGGCTTGGTCGGGCTCGGCACCGACGTGTGCGCTGACGCCCAACTACTGTCCGCCTCCCCGGCTACGCCGGCCAACGCAGCAGCAGGCTCGTGTCCGAGGACGGTCGGCTCGGCGTGCTCGTTCTCGTGCCAGGCCGGCTACACGCCATCAGGCTCGATGTCGGTCACCTGCTCGAACGCCGGGACTTGGTCCGGCACGCTTGGGACGTGCGACGCGACGCCCAACTACTGCCCGCTTCTCACGGCGCCGACCAACGGCAACGCGCCAAGCGGCCACGGACGGACGATCAACTCGGTGGCGAGCCCGTACACCTGCAACGCCGGGTACGATGTGTCGGGCGTGACGTCGCGGACGTGCCAAGCCGGCGGGAGCTGGTCGTCGACGGCGCCGACGTGTGTGCTCGACTCGTCGTACTGCGGGACGCGACCGGCAGCGCCGACCAACGGGATCGGCGGTGCGTGCTCGTACGCGCTCGGCGGAACGTGCTCATACTCGTGCTCCAACGGGTACGAGCCGTTGGGCTCGATGTCGGTCACCTGTGCTTCGGGCCCGACCTGGTCCGGGACGCTCGGGACGTGCGTGGCCAAGGCCAACTACTGCCCGTTGCTCACCAATCCGACAGATGGGCAGGCGCCGGGCGCCTACGAGCGGAAAATCACCTCTACGGCGAGCCCGTACACCTGCAACAACGGATACATTGTGACGGCCGGCTCAACGTCGCGGACGTGCCAGGCCAACTCGCCGACGGCGGGCACCTGGTCCGGAACGGTGCCGACTTGCTCGGTGGATACCTCGCATTGCGGGCCGTCGCCGCCGCCGCCACCCAACTTTTCGATCCAGAGCTGCTCAGCGGCGCAGGACGGCGAGTGCGTGTACGTGTGCAACAACGGGTACACGCTCAGCGGCGGGGATCGGTACACGTGCCTCGCAAACACCAACTGGGGCGGGACTCTTGGGTCGTGTGACGCGACTGCTGGGTACTGTGCCGTCCTCTCTGCTCCAGCCAACGGGGCGCGCGGTGGGTGCACCGGCGCGATTGGGAGCTCGTGTGGGCCGTTCTCGTGCAATGACGGATACGCGCTCTCGGGCTCGACGTCGCGGCTGTGCGAGGACAACGGGCCGGCGTCCGGGACGTGGACCGGCTCGACAGCCTCGTGCTCGCTCATCACCAACTACTGCTCGGCCAAGACGGCGCCGGCCAACGGGTGCTTGGCAGCTGCACCCGGTCGATCGGCGGAAGTTGCTCGTTCACGTGCGCCAACGGATACCAGCCGTCGGGCATGTCGTCGATCACATGCGGGTCGGGCGCGGCATGGTCGGCACCGTTTGGCTCGTGCGTCAAGATCTCCGGCTACTGCACACCTGACACGGCGCCAGCCAATGGCCAGGCGGCGGGTGGATGCAGCGGAGAGCTCGGCACCTCGTGCGGGCCGTACACGTGCAACGCCGGGTACACGCTCGGCGGGACGGCGACGCGGAGCTGCAATGCAAACACGGCGGTGTCGGGCACGTGGACCGGCTCGGCAGTGACCTGCACGCTCAATCCGTCGTACTGCCCGGTGCCAGGCACGCCGCTCAACGGCGCAGTCGGAAGCTGCACTCGGTCGATCGGTGGCAGCTGCGGCGCGAGCTGCAACAACGGATACTCGACAAACGGCGCGACAACGGCAACGTGCAACGGCGGACCGTCGTGGTCGGCGGTGTTTGGCGACTGCAGCAGTGACGCCGGGTATTGTGCAGTGCTCACGGCACCGGCCAACGGCGCGTTCTCTGGCCCGTGCACAGGCAAGATCGGAAGCGTGTGTGGACCGGCGACGTGCAACGCTGGATACAACCTCGGCGGGACGGCGGCGCGGAGCTGCAGCGACAACGGGCCGGTGGCCGGGAGCTGGTCCGGGACGCCGACGACGTGCAGCCTCGAGCCAAACTACTGCTCGGCAGTGACGGCGCCGGCCAACGCGGTGCTGGGCAGCTGCACGCGGTCGATCGGCGGCAGCTGCGGCGCGAGCTGCAACAATGGGTATTCGACCGTGGGGCGACGTCGGCGACGTGCAATGCTGGCCCGTCGTGGTCGGCGATTCTGAGTGACTGCGGCAAGACAACCAACTACTGCGCGGCACTCACGCCACCGGCCAACGGCGCGTTCTCAGGAGCGTGCAGTGGGGAGATCGGAACGAGCTGCGGGCCGGCGACGTGCAATGCTGGATACAACCTCGGCGGAACGGCGACGCGCAACTGCGTCGACAACGGGCCGGTGGCCGGGAGCTGGTCGGGCTCGACAGCAACATGCACGCTCGAGCCAAACTACTGTCCGCTGCCGGCGGCACCGGCCAACGGTGCGCTCGGCACGTGTGACCGCCACATCGGCGGGACGTGCTCGGCGAGCTGCGCCAACGGGTACTCGGCAGCCGGATCCGGGACGATCACCTGCCAGGCCGGGCCAAACTGGTCCGACATCCTCGGCGCGTGCACCATCACCGACGGCTACTGCGCGGCGCTGCCGGCACCGAGCAACGGCCAGTTCAGCTCGGCGTGCTCGGGCCGGATCGGGTCGAGCTGTGGGCCGGCGACGTGCAATGCCGGATACAACCTTGCCGGTTCGGCGACGCGCAACTGTGTGGACAACGGGCCGGTGGCCGGGAGCTGGGACGGGACGCCGGCGACGTGCACCCTCGAGCCAAGCTACTGTCCGCTGCCGGCGGCGCCGGCCAACGGTGCGCTCGGCACGTGCGACCGCCACATCGGCGGGACGTGCTCGGCGAGCTGCGCCAACGGGTACTCGGCAGCCGGGTCGGCCACCATCACGTGCCTTGACGGGCCGAACTGGTCCGACATCCTGGGCGCGTGCACCATCACCGACGGCTACTGCGCGGCGCTGCCAGCGCCGAGCAACGGACAGGCTGCGGGCGGATGCAACGGGCGGATCGGGTCGAGCTGCGGGCCGGCAAGCTGCAACGCCGGGTACAACATCGGCGGGAGCGCGACGCGCAACTGCGTGGACAACGGGCCGGCAGCCGGCAGCTGGACTGGAGCGCCCGTCACCTGCAGCCTCGAGCCCAACTACTGCCCGCAGCCGCCGGCGCCTGCCAACGCGGTAATTGGGTCGTGTGTGCGGGCGATTGGTGGCAACTGCAGCGTGTCGTGCAACAACGGGTACACCGAGGGCGCGGTGGCGACGACGACGTGCGCAGCCGGGCCGAGCTGGACGGCGACGCTCACCGAGTGTGTGGCGTATGCCGGGTACTGCGCGCCGCTCTCGGCGCCGACCAACGGCGCGATCGGAGCGTGCAGTGGGGCGGTAGGGACGAGCTGTGGGCCGGCAAGCTGCAACCCGGGCTACAACCTCGGCGGATCGGCGAGCCGGACATGCGTGGCAGACACGGCAGGGGCAGGGGCATGGACGGGCGCCGAGGCGACGTGCGTCAAGGAGGCCAACTACTGCCCGCAGCCTGCGGCGCCGCCCAACTCTGTGCTTGGAGCATGTGACCTGTCGATTGATGGGACGTGCTCGTTCAGCTGCGGCAATGGGTACGTGCCGAGCGGGACGACGTCGATCACGTGCTCGTCGGGGCCTGCGTGGTCCGAGCCGTTTGGGACGTGTGTGGAGCAGGCCAACTACTGCCCGGCGCATGGTGCGCTGACCAACGGCGTCAATCCGAGCTGCAACAACACCATCGGTGAGGACTGCGGGCTGTTCAGCTGCAACGCCGGATATGAGATTACTGGGTCGACGCAGCGGACGTGCAACGACAACGGGCCTGTGGCTGGGGTGTGGTCGGGCCTGCGCCGCAGTGCGCGACCGACTTTTCGTACTGCCCTGTGGGACCGGATGCGCCGGGCAACGGGACGCGTGGCGTTTGCGATCGGTACCTGTTTGGGCAGTGCCTGTACGCGTGCGATGACGGGTACACCCTTGTGGGCACGCCCGCGCTCACATGTAACGAAGGCCCAGTGTGGAGCGGGACGGTGCCGAGCTGTGAGCCGGTCATCGACTACTGTGCGCCGATCACATCGATCCAGTTTGGGACTGTACCAACGTGCACCAACCGGATCAACGAGCAGTGCGGACCGTTTGCATGCACGGGCGACAACGTGCTGTTTGGCTCCGAGACGCTGACGTGTGGCACGGACGGGCAGTGGGTGGAGGGCATTCCATTCTGCTCGTCGACGTCGCAGGCGCTATCGCTGGTGTTCTCGGACAACCCGGTGGCGATTTCTGCGGATGGGCCCGGATGGAAGCTTGCGGTGCAGCCGCGGTCGTCGACAAACGACACGCTGGCTGTGTCCAAGGACGTGGCCATTCTTGCGCTCGCGTCATCGACGATGAACATCGAGACACGGTCGATTGCGCCCGCGGCGGTGTGGAACGCCGAGACGTTTGCGTTTGACATTGAGCTTGTTGTGCGTGCGGCGGGGACGTACTCGATCAACGTCGGGCTCAACGGCGGGATTGTGGGCGACTCGCCGTACGCGGTGAGTGTGCAGCCTGGCGCGCCGTCGCCCAAGACGTCTGTGGCGTCTGGGGCCGGGCTCGGGCTCGTGTCGTCGGACGAGGAGCTGTTCTCGCAGAACGAGCGGGTGACGTTTGCGGTTGCGCCTGTGGACTCGTACGGCAACGCGATCGAGCTGGCGCCGGCGCCGCCGACGTCGCCGTTTGCAGCGACGCTCAAGGGCGACGGGACGGGAACGATTGTTGTGGACTATGTGCCGGAGGCGTCCGGGCCGATGACCGGGTACGTGTTTGCATACACGGTGCCTGTGGGTGGGTTGCTGACGCTGTCTGTGACGGTCAACGAGCTGCCGCTGGCAGACTCGCCGTGGCTGGTGCAGGTGGCGGCGGTCTGTCCGCCGGGCGAGAAGCGGATCCGGATCACGGGCCCGTGCGTGGCGTGCGAGGCGGACACGTTCTCGAACGCAGCGGGTGACGAGTGTGTGGCGTGCCCTACGGCGATGACGTCGCCGGAGCGGTCGGAGGGTGCGGGCAACTGCACGTGTCTGCCCGGATTTTACACCAGCGCTGGCGCGCCGATGACGCCCGAGGGAGTGCGGGCGTGCGGGGCGTGCCCGGTCGGAGCGGTGTGCAAGGGCGGGGCTGAGCCGCCGTTCCCACGGCCTGGGTTCTACAACGTGGGCGATGCATTCATCGCGTGCCCGCAGCCGTCTGCGTGCCTGGGCTCGGGTGCGTGTGCGGCGGGCTACAAGGGCACGTCGTGCACCGAGTGCCAAAAGGGATTCTACCGGATGCGTGAGACGTGCTACCCGTGCGACGAGACCAAGGCGGCGCTTGTGGCGACGACTGCAGTCATTGTGCTGCTCTGCTTTGTGGGTTTGCTGGTGTACCTCAACTCGCGCGAGGCGCACAACCGGATGTACACGGCGGCAGCGTTTATGATTGGCTTCAACTCGCTGCAGATCTCTGCGCTGTACGGCGACATCAACCTCAAGTGGCACCCAATTGCGCGGTCGTTCTTCAACATTCTCTCGATTGCGAACCTCAACATCGAGATCACATCGCCCGAGTGCTCGTTCGACATGGGCGACCCGTGGCTGGTCAAGTGGGTGCTCATGCTCCTGCTGCCGATGTTCATGATGCTGCTGCTGGCGGTGGTGTGGGCCATTGCCACAGTGTACCGGATTGTGGTGAGCTCGTGCGGTGCGGGATGGGCGGCCAAGCACCCGAACTGGGTGGCATCGGCTGGGGTCGACTACGCCGAGGGCTCGAAGCTCCCGCTGTCGACGGCGGCGCGGCTCCGTGTGGGGCGGCTCTGCTCCGA
>NW_013657609.1:65304-83223 GCF_000142905.1 Thecamonas trahens ATCC 50062
TTCGAAGCCACATTCGGGCAGTTTCGAAGCCACATTCGGGCAGCATACCCACGATACCCTCCTTTGGCCGCCAGCAATGCGTCTCCTCCCCTCATCACACCCTGCAAACGGCACTGTGCGCGGAAAAACAGCCGAAAAAAGACGCCGCCGTCCGCAAGTCCCCCCAAAAAAGGTCGTGGTTTCGGCCAGAGACGCGTCAGCAGCCATGACAGCCGCGACAGGGGCGAGGCGGAGGGGGGAGGGAGGGAGGGGGGGGGAGAGAGAGGGCGTGGGTGCCAGAGAGCAGGGGGCGGACACACACTTCTCTGTTCGACCACACCATGCTCACTGCGGCACGAGCGGTGTGTGTGAGCATGCGGAGGGCTGTGGCGCCTCTTCTCCCTGCGGTGGTCCCCATGGCCGTCCCGCTCCGCGGCCTGGTCACCACCCCTCCCGTCGCCGCCCGCAAGCGCAAGGCCGCCGGCCGCCCCGGATCGGTATGAGATGGGGGGAGGGGATGGGGGGGGGAGGGGGGGAGGGGGCAGGGGAGGGAGGGGACTCACGGGGCGAGAGGATGATGATGGTGGCGGTGATGGTGCGGCTGGTGGTGGCGGTGATGGTGCGGCTGGTGGTGGCGGTGATGGTGCGGCTGGTGGTGGCGGTGATGGCGGTAATAGCTGGAAGAAGCCATCAAGATGGTTGAGCTGTCGTGCGGAAAGGGCTCGCTGACCAAACTTGGCGCGGCGGCGGCTGAGACGGCGCCGATCGACGTCATCCCGACCGGCTCGCTGACGCTTGATGCAGCGCTGGGCGTCGGCGGTCTGCCGCGTGGCCGAGTTGTGGAGATCTACGGGCCGGAGAGTTCAGGTAAGACGACACTGGCACTGTCTGTGGTGGCCGAGGCGCAGAAGATGGGCGGGACTTGCACGTTTGTGGACGCGGAGCACGCGCTCGACGTGGCGTACGCCAGCGCGCTGGGCGTCGATACTGCCGAGCTGTACGTCTCACAGCCCGACTCGGGCGAGCAGGCGTTGGAGATTGTGGATACGCTGGCCAAGTCGGGCGCTATGGACGTTATTGTCGTCGACTCGGTCGCTGCCCTTGTCCCGCGAGCCGAGCTCGAGGGCGAAATGGGCGACGCGCACGTCGGCCTGCAAGCCCGGCTCATGTCGCAGGCGCTGCGCAAGCTGACCGCAACTCTGGCCAACTCGTCGACGCTGCTGATCTTCATCAACCAGCTGCGGATGAAGATTGGCGTTCTTTTTGGCTCGCCCGAGGTCACCGCCGGCGGCGTCGGCCTCAAGTTCTACGCCAGTGTCCGGCTCGACATCCGCCGGACCGGCTCCATCAAGGTCGGCAACGACCTTGTCGGCAACACCACCCGGGTCAAGGTTGTCAAGAACAAAGTCGCTCCGCCGTTCAAGGAGGCCCACTTTGACATCGAGTTTGGGCGTGGCATTGGCCGTGTCGGCGAAATCATCGACCTCTCGGTCAACCACGGCCTCGTCGAGCGCGCCGGCGCCTGGTACACCTACCCGCGGCCAGGCGATGACGAACCGGTCCGTCTCGGCCAAGGCCGTGAAAACGTCAAGGCCTACCTCGAGGATCACCCCGAGCTTGTCGATGAGCTCCACACTGCGCTCCGCGCTGTCATGATCCACCCGGCCGCCGCGCCTACCCCCGCCACCGACACGCCGACCGCCGTCGGCAGCGAAGCAGACGCCTAAACCGATACCTATGTATCCATGCTACCCAAGCTAGAGCCACCAGCACAACCCCCCCCCCATTGCTCGCCATCCTTGCAATCCGATAACCTTCTTCATCCCCTCCCCTCCGCCCTGGGCAGCTCTGCCGGCTGCACGCTCTTATGAGCGGCCTTTTCTCGGCACACTTTTCTCACTCGCCAAACCGCAAGTCATGCGCCCGACGACCGTCCTCACGGCGACACTCGCTGTTGCACTCCTTGCCACGGCTGCGTGGGGCGCCACCACCGCGCCTCCCCCGCAGACCAACCTCCGCCCCACCATTGGCATTCTCTCGCAGCCGACCTTTGGCACCCTCGCCAACTGGGGTACGTCAGCCACGCCTTCCCCTCCCCCCCCTTCCCCCCTCCCCCCCCCTCCCCCCCCCCCTTTCGCCGCTTGTGACACTCCTGTGCTGATCGTGATCACAGCGAGTGATCACCATTGTGATCATCATCATGGTGATGGCCGTTGTGGTCAGGCACGCCACGGCCCACCCACAGGGCATGACATGGTGATGTCTGTGATGGTGATGTGTGTGATGGTGATGGCCATCGTATGTGTGGTGATGGTCTCGCCCATGGTGATGGCCATCGTATGTGTGGTGATAGCCATGCCCATGGTGATGGCCATCGTATGTGTGGTGATGGTCTCGCCCATGGTGATGGCCATCGTATGTGTGGTGTTGCAAATCAATATTGATAGTCATCATCATGGTGATGGCCGTTGTGGTCAGGCACGCCACGGCCCACCCACAGGGCATGACATGGTGATGTCTGTGATGGTGATGTGTGTGATGGTGATGGCCATCGTATGTGTGGTGATGGTCTCGCCCATGGTGATGGCCATCGTATGTGTGGTGATAGCCATGCCCATGGTGATGGCCATCGTATGTGTGGTGATGGTCTCGCCCATGGTGATGGCCATCGTATGTGTGGTGATGGTCACGCCCATGGTGATGGCCATCGTATGTGTGGTGATAGCCATGCGCATCATATGATGACGTCCACACTCATCCCCTCCCTCCCTCCCCCCCTTCCACCCACCCACAGGCAAGCAGTACATCGCAGCATCGTACATCAAGTACGTGGAGGGCGCCGGAGCGCAGGCGGTGCCGATCCGGTACGACCTTCCCGCTGAGGAGATCACCGAGCTGTTCCGCTCGGTCAACGGCCTGCTCCTCCCCGGTGGCGGCGTTGAGCTCGGCGACAACAAGTACACCCAGACTCTGTTCCAGCTCCTCGACCTGGCGGTGGCGGCCAACAAGGCCGGCGACTTCTTCCCGGTCCACGGCACCTGCTTCGGCTTCCAGGAGATCGCCATGTACGTGGCCAACGACCTCAACCTGCTGATCAACACCGACTCGGAGAACCTGACCCTCCCGCTCGAGTTTACTCACGCTGCGGCGTCGTCGGCTATGTTCGGCGATGCGCCGGCGGAGATCATGGACATTCTCGCCAAGCAGCCGGTGACCATGAACAACCACCACTATTCGCTCTCGCCGGCCGGCTTTGCTGCCTCGTCCAACCTCACAGCCTTCTTCAACGTCCTCTCCACCAACGTCGACCGCAACGGCATTGAGTTCATCTCCACCATGGAGGCCAAGGACATGCCCATCACCGCCACCCAGTGGCACCCGGAGAAGCCGCTCTACGAGTGGGACCCGGTCGAGGTCATCAACCACTCGTCCGACGCGGTCAAGGCCATGCAGTTTACCGCGCAGGCCTTTGTCTCCAATTCGCGCTCCAACTCGCACACCTTTGCCTCGCAGACCGCCGAGAACAAGGCTCTCATCTATAACTTCAATCCGGTCTACACCGAGCAGGCTGTCAACTCGTTTGATCAGTGCTACTTTTGGTGAGCGCACTGCCGCTGACCTTGCGAAAAAGGGGGTAAACAAGCGTGCGTGTTTTACGACTGGTACAGTTCGGCATCCTCGTCGTCGTCGGCGTCCTCGACCGCCCCGTCCTGCGGCGGCGCGTCGTCGTCGGCGTCATTGTCGGCGTTGGGCGCGGCTTCGGCGTCCGCGTCAGCCGCCGGCGCCTCGGCCGGCTGCATCTCCATCAGCGACGCCTGGATGGCGGCCTGAAGCTCGGCGTCCTCGCCCGAGCCAAAGTCGCCGGCGGCAAAGGGCGAGGCGGCAAAGGCGTCGGCGCCAGGGCCCGGCCCAGCGCCCGGCGCTGCACCGCCCGATGCACCCAGCGCCGACGAGAGCGCCGAGCGGAAGGCCGAGTCCATGTTGCCGCCGCCACCGCCACTGCCCGACGACGCAGTCCGGGTCGGCGGACGCGGCCCACCAGCACCACCGGCGCGCGCGGCCTGCGCCTCCATCATCAGCCGCTGCAGCTGGGCCCGCTGCGCCGGAGTGGCGGTGCCGGTGGCTGCGGCCGTGAGCAGCGAGCGGACCGAGTCCTCGTCCATGCCGCCGAGGCCGTCCGCGGCCGGGCCTGTGGCCGCCGATGGGTTGGCCAGCACCTCGTTGGCCCGCTTGAACAGGTCCTCGTCGTCTTCGGCCTTGGGCTCCTGCATCCAGAACAGCATTTTGCGGCCCGACGAGAAGCGGAGCAGGTACACCCGCCCCGTCGTGCACGCCTCGATCTTGGAGAACGACGCGTCGCCCGGGAAGATGATCAGATCGTCCACCGTCGTGTTCAGCTCACGGTTCGTCCAGCGCAGGTGCAGGATCGAGTCTTCGTCCATCACCAGCTCGACCTTGCCCTTGGCCGCCACGGGCGTCACCACCCGTCCGTCGTACTCGCACTTGCCCGCGCGGAACGACACCAGCGCGCCATCCGACGCCTCTTGCTGCACCCACCCAGAGTTGGCCCAACAGTGTCGTCCCCAATGATATATGACCATCCCCGCCATTGATCGTTCCCGGCATCGATCGTTACCGGCATTGATGGTCCCCGTCCCGTCATCAACCATTGTCCCAACCATCATGTCGTGCCATTGTTCGTTCCATCGTTCGTTAATCGTTGCCACCGATTCCCTTCCATTCCATGCGCCTTGCTCTCCCCACCCCCCCCACCCCCAGCCATTCCCGCCCACGCCCATCCCCATCCCACCAAGGAACACACCAGCCATCCCCCTTCCCCATCCCCCCTCCCGTCCCCTTTCCCCCTCTCTCCCCCTCCCCTCCCCCCCCCCTACACAGGTCGCACAGGTCGCACAGGTCGCACAGGTCGCACAGGTCGCACAGGTCGCACAGGTCGCACACCCGCCCACCCGCCCACCCGCCCACCCACCCAGCCACCCAGCCACCCACCCTGCCACCCACCCCGGCTCATATACATACCTCAGTCCTCCGTGCAGCACCCGCTTCAAACAGATTCACAGCAGACATATGGTGGATATGTATGGATATGTGTGTGTGTGTGAGGTTGGGGGGGGGGGGAGTGCAGTGTGGTGGTGGTGGTGGTTGTGGGGTTGTGGTGGGGGGTGGGGGGGGGTGGGGTTGTGGTTGTGGTGCGTGTCTGTGTTGCCATCCGTTGGCAGCAAGGGGGGGGATGGGGGGGATGGTGGTGACCATCACAATGACCATGATAACGATCATGACCACCATGATGACCATCATAACAATCATGATCACCATGATGACCATCATAACAATCATGATCACCATGATGACCATCATAACAATCATGATCACCATGATGACCATCATAACAATGATGACCACCATGATGACCATGATAACAATCATGACCACCGTAGCGACCATCACATTGCCATTCATGATGACAGTCATGGTCGCATCCGTCGTGGCCATCACACAGTAGTAGTGGCTCTCTCTCTCTCTCTCTAATCCATCACCTCCGCCGATCGCTGTGTTCAATACCATCCGCCGATCGCTGAAGCGTGCGACTACGCCGCGTTCGCTCGCCGATGCTCCTTGATGGCGGTGCACAACCAGCTGAAGCCGTCGTCGATGCCCTCGCCGCGCGTCGCCACGCACGGCTGGATGTAGTTGTCATTCTTCACCTCGCCAAGCCCCAGATCGGCAGACAACGCCGACGCAGTCTTGGCCGCAGGCAGATCCTGTTTGTTGGCGAGGATAAGGACCGGGACGTGCGCCAGCTCTGGCTCGCCCAGCATCGATTCGAGCTCCTTGCGCGCCATCGCCATCCTGCTCTCATCGGCAGAGTCCACCACAAACACCAGCGCGTCTGCGCCCTCGATGTACCGCTTCCAGAGCTTGCGGATCGTGTATTGCCCGCCCATGTCCCACAACTGGAGCGTGAGCCCGCTGATCTTGACGCTGTCCACCTGAAAGCCGACCGTCGGAATCGACGGCATCACCTCGCCTGACTTGAGCCACTGGTACAGTGTCGTCTTGCCTGCCCCGTCGAGCCCGATCATCACAATCCGCGCCTCTGTCCCGGCAAACATCTCGTACACTGCCTTGAACGTCTTCGAAATAGCCAATCCCATGTCTTGCTCAAACGGCTCGCCTCTGATCGCTATTGCCGCTTGCCCATCCGCCCCGCCTCCTCACCGCATTCCGTTTGGTTTTGTCGCCGCTGCCTTTAATTTTTCAGCCACCACGTCGACACCCTCGCCTGCCGTCCCATGGAAGTAATGAAGCTGACCATGGAAGCCGGCATCTCATCGGTGATCAGTTTTTGACTTGCATATTCAAAACCCGCCAGGTGCATAGTTGTCGGCGCCATCGTCATGGCCATCGCCACCACCATTGCCCTGGCCTTGCTGGTGGAGCATAAACTGCTCGGCGAGGGCAGCGGCCATGGCCTCGGCATCGGCAGCCTCGCCGCCGGCAGCTCCGGCACCGCCACCTTGAACAGCCTGCCACGGCATGAGCGAGCGGAGAAAGGCGAGCGCGGCGTTGCCATCCGTCAGATCCGGGTTGATGCCCACCTCGGAGGCTGCCGCCTCATCGACCTCGCCGGCCGGTGGGAACGGGTTGTACGCGCGGACGCCGGCTGCGAGCAGCTCGCGCGGGAGCATCCCAAGCACGTTGTCGTAGCCCGAGAGGGCCACATGCCGGCAAATCGACCGCGGCGGGCTGCCGACAAACGCAGCCTCCAGCGCCTCGGTGTTGGGCGCCGGCCCCTGCGCCCACTCGCTCACCACCCGCGCCAGCCAGCCCGTCACCGCAGGATCCGCCCACAACGACGACGCCCGCTCCACGTACAGCGTCTCCAGCATCAGCAGCGACGGCGCTGCAGGCCGCCCCGCAAAGCCCGGGTACGGATCGTAGCTCGCGCCCACTTTTCGCCCAGCACCACCGCCATGTGCGGAAACTTGTTGAGCGCAGCGAGCAGGGCCGCATCGGCGTCGGCCATGCTCGTGCTCGACGTGCCCGCCCCACCGCTCCCGGCTCCGCTGGCGAGCAGGAACCGCGCCAGCGCCAGCGAAACGCCCAGTTCGGCAGGTCCGCCAGGTTCTTCGCCTCCAGCGCAGCCTCGAGCGCAATAAACTGGTCGTACGAGCGCGACCGCAGCGCGTAGTAGTCGAGCATGAGCAAGACCGCGAGCGGGTCGTGCTCGAGATCGAGCTTCAGCAGCAGCTTGCACACCTCAAACGCCGTGCCTTGGCAGCCCTTGCGCGAGAGGTTGTCGATGTGCTTGAAGAGGACAAGAAACAGCCCGCGGTTGCTCCGCTCTGCGTACCGGATCCGCACGCTCTCCGAGGTCACGTCAAACGACGCTGGCCACGCAGCCTCCAGCCCGTACAGCGCCTGCTCGATGAGCGATGTCGCCTCGGCCACCTGGCCCGAGTGGTTGAGAATGTCTGCAAGCTGCAGCAGCGTGTCCACATGCCATGGGTTTCGCTGCGCGAGGTGCACAATCGAGTTGGGGTCCATCGACGCCGCAGCCTGGTAAAAGTGCGCCTGCGCAAGCTCGTACGCTGGCGATGCCACGTATCCGTACTCGTCGAGCCCGTCTGCAAGCCGCATGTACTCGAGCGCGAGGCCCGAGTCGAGCTCGACCGGCCAGTCCTCGTCGAGGCCGACAAACAGCGACTTCTTCGCCCGTCGCTGCCGCCGCCCGCCGCGCCCGCGCCCGCCGCGACGCCGCCCGAACCGCGCCGCCTCGGCAGCCTTGTTTTCCCGCCGCGTCTTGGCCGCCGCCTTGATGGCCTCAGCGCCAAAGATCCGCCTCAGCTCGCCGTCCACGTTCAGCCGCCCTCCATTCACCGCCACCGCCGCCCGATACGCAGCCTCTTCCGGCGCAACCTCTGCCTGCGCCTGCCGAGCCCGCTGCACATCACCATACACATCGCCATGCTTCTTGGCCACCTCGGCCAGCGCCTCATCCACCGCAGCCACACCACCCGCAGGCCCCACACGTTTCCTCTCCGCCTGCATCGCACTCTTGGTCCGCTTGCTGCTCTTGCCGCCCTTGCCCTTGCCCTTGCCCTTGCCCCTGGTCCTGCCCTTGCCCCTGTCCGTGCTCTTGCCCTTGCCGTCCGACCAGCTCCCATCCGACGCGATGTCATCGCTCTCTGCCCCGTCACCATGACCATGACCAAGACCATGACCATGACCATGATCAACATCGCCATGACCATCACCATCGCCATCGCCAGAAAGTGACAGAGTCGTCGATGACCACGAGTCGGACCATGACCAATGCGCAGGAGGCTCACCCGAAGGCACCTCGCGGACCGAGTCCAACAGCTCCTTGTAGTACAGCGACTCATGCTCGGCACGCTCCAGCGTATGCGTAGACAACATGCTCCTCCACACGACCTGCTCCCTCTCTTTCTCTCGTCTCTCTCTGCCCTCGACACAGCAGAGTGTGGTGTGCCGTCGCCTCTCTCTCTCTCTCTCCGTCTCGCCGTCTCTCTCTCTCTCTCGCTCATCTTCCTCGTCGCTCTCTCCTTGCTCTCCGCTCGTCGGATCATTGCGCCGATGCCTTTCGAAGCGAGTCGCCGTAGTCCCGGTGGTGCGGAGGTGATGGTGGGGGGTTTTCAATTTTTTATTGCCTGCCCCGCTCCATCATCTTCCTCCTCCCTCTCTCCCTCCTCCCATTCCCCCCTCCCTCTCTCCCTCCTCCCATTCCCCCCTCCCTCTCCCCTCCCCCCCCTCTCCCCCTCTTTTTCCTTCTTGTTTCAACGCCATTTCTCAGCTCGTACGGTTCGGTAGAGCGGTTGCCGCAACGAAATATTTCAAATTTTGCATTCCCGCTGCCTGTCACTGACTCCTTCTTCATCGTGTGCCACTCTGCAGTTCCAAGGACTCAACCATGTCCTACCAACATGATTTCTACTGCTCAGTGCCTGTACTACTTCCTTCCATTGTGCTCTTCCTCGAGACCACCACAGCTTGAGTGCCATCTGCGCAGCGGTGACTACTTGTCACTCGCCATCCACCGAGAAAAATTATCGCCTTGCGCCGCTGTCGGTAAACGCACCCATTTCGCCGCACGCCTTTCCTTGCAGCACGGCCTGCCTGGCACGCACACGGTTCGGCGCCTTCCCCACTCGTCGCAAGCACGTCAAAAGCGTCGACTAAAGCACCACAAGCGTCACGTAGCAATTGCGCCTACCTGGTCAGCCACTTTGCTCCACGCTCAGAGCCGCCCTTCATGCACCCTGTGGCGGACTCTGTGGCGAGGCGGACAGCAGTTGCTGCTGCCGTGCTCGCCCTCCTCTCAGCTTTTTCTCACGCTCGCTGCAACGTCGACTATCGGCTGCCAAACGCTGTCACCTTGTCCTCCACCTCACAGCCGTACGGAACGGCTGCAGCTGTCTTTGATGCGAGCAATGCATACCTGGATGTGGCCTTTGGTGACTTTTCACCAACGGCATCTACGTGGTGACGAGGACGGCGAGCGGAGGTTGGAACAGTCCTGTGCTTATCGATGACTCGTTTGCCACACCGCGGCGTTTGGCGGCCGGGGATGTCGATGGTGATGGCTCGCCTGATCTCGTGGTTCCCTTCCGTGACAGCAACACCCTTGTCCTCTACAGGAACATCGGCAACGATGCCACCTTTCCCTCCTTTGGTCCGCTCGAGGGTGTGTTCTTTGGCGATGGCGCCGAGCCGTACTCGGTGGCCATCGGTGACATCAACGGCGACTCGTTCGTTGACGTCGTCTACACGCTGGAGCGCTTTAATCTTGTCGGCGCTTTCATGGGCACAGGCCTGGGCTCGTTGGCTTCGGTCCCAGTCAACCTCACCGACGACCTTGTTTTCCGCCCGCTTCAGGCTGTCGACATTGTCATTGCCGACATGGACCTCGATGGTGTCAACGATGTGCTCTACTCTGAGGGCTTCTCCG
Organism: Thecamonas trahens ATCC 50062; assembly: GCF_000142905.1. NCBI lineage: Eukaryota > Apusomonadida > Apusomonadidae > Thecamonas > Thecamonas trahens. Next base: position 75,275 of record NW_013657609.1, read on the forward strand.
ACCGCATCGTCGTCATTGCCGGCCGGGCAGACCTCGCCACCAACCTTCCCACCGCAGCGGCGGTTGTCGACGACTCGGCCGACACCCCGTTCTCGCTCGCGGTCGGTGACGTCGACAAGAACGGCCTGCTCGACGTAGTCAGTACCCTCTTTGTCGACGACCGCGTCGCACTCTACTACAACCGCGGCATGCTCACCTTTTCACCGCGAGTCATCATCGCCTCCGAGATTGACGCTCCGCTCAGCTCAGCGCTGGTAGACCTCAACGGTGACTCGTGGCTCGACGTCGTCTTTTCCGCCTCCAACTCGGATTTCGTCCGCTGGATCCCGGGCGACGGATCGGGAACATACACTGCCTCCCCGCAGCGGATCGATGACGCACTCGACGGTGCACGCGGCCTCATTGCCGAAGACTTTGACGGCGACGGCCGCATTGATGTCGTCGCCGCGGGCTTTTTTGACGGCAACCTCAAGCTGTACCATTTTAACGACTCGGCCTCGCCCTTCCCCGAAGGCCGGCGGTTGATCTCCAACACCGCCAATGGCGCCCGCGGCATCGACGCTGCAGACTTTAATGGTGATGGTTTTACCGACATCGTCTCAGCCTCGGCCTTTGACCACTCGATTACCGTCTACGTCGGCGACGGGTCGGGCTTTCACCTTGGCAACGACGTCGTTGTTACCTCGACCTTTTCCGGCTCCGAGTCGGCCGTTGCTGGCGACTACAACAACGACGGCTGGGTCGACGTCGCCGGCTGTGCCGGTATCAGCGGGCTCGTTGCCTGGTGGCCCAACGTCGGCGCCGGTACGTGGGCCGCCACGCCTGTCTCGGTCGGCACCTGCGCCGGGGCCATGAAGATGACCGGCGGCGACTTTAACAACGACGGCTTGCCCGACCTGGTCGTTGGCTGCCCCGATGAGGCCTCGCCTTCGATCAAGGTCTTCCTCAACGTCAACAACGGCGCTAGCTGGACCGAAATCGTGGTATTTTCCGTCGCCTCGTCCATCGCCAACATGGACACCGCCGTCGGCGATGTCGACAACGACGGCTTTGTCGACGTGCTCTTTGTGGCCTCTTCGGTGAGGCTCGTCGGCTGGGCGCGTAACAACGGCGGGACCGGGTTCGACCCACCGCTGGCCGTCGACGTCCTCAGCACCGGTTTTACCGTCTCTGCTACGCTGTGCGACGTCGACTCGGACGGAGACCTCGATGTCATCTCGAGCGTCTCCAACGGCCCGAGCTCGGCCATCACTGTCTACCACCAGACAACCCCAGGCACGTTTGAGAGCGTGCCGACAGACCTCGGCGGCTCGTTCGACCTTCCGTACTCTGTGGCGTGCGCCGACGCGTCGGGCGACGGTCGGCCAGACATTGCTGTCGCCTCGTACTCGACCGACGAGATCTCGTGGTTCCGCAACCGTGGCGACGGCTCGTTCTTTGGACAGGACGTGCTGACGACGTTCAATGAGGGCGCGTACCGAGTCAAGATCATTGACGTCAACAACGACGGCTTCAACGATGTGCTCTGTGCCGGCAATGAGGACTCCACCATCGAGGCCTTTGTCCACCGCCCGGTGGTGACCGGCGAGGCCGTCCGCGCCTCGCTTCCGCAGCTCGCGCCGGGCGTCCCATACTCGCTGCACCACGTCCACTACGCGCTCAACACGGCGTCGCGGTGCGTGGCGCAGCGGATCGAGCTCCCGGCGGATGTGACGGTAGGCCAGTGCTCGCCGACGAGCCACTACGTGGTGCCTGCCGACGTGGTGTGGACGGTGGCCGGCCCACCAGGCGCTGCGCCAGCCAGCCGGCCGCGACTCGATTGCGGTACCGCTGGCGGCGTGTTGTTTGAAGTCACGGCGAGTGGCTCTCTGACACTCGCAGATCTGACGCTCCGCGGAGCGAGCGTCGGCTCGGCGGCGTCGGCTGTGACTGGGCTGCGGGTTGCCGGCTCGCGGGCGCGGCTCACGCTCGTCAACGCCACGGTCGAGGGCTTTTCGTCGGCGCAGGCGACCGAGCTGCAGTTTTTCTCGGGCCTTGGCGGCGCGGTGTCTGTGCTCGACGGCGGCACGCTGACGGCGAGGGCGACGACGTTCTCGGGCAACACGGCCAAGTCGCTCGGAGGCGCGGTGGCGCTCATCTCTGCGGGCGCTTCAGCGACTTTGACTGATGTGGTGCTGGAGAACAATGTGGCTTTGGCGACCGGTGGCGGCGCGGTGGCGGTCCTCGCTCCTGATGCGGTGCTGGCCTTTGGGGGCAACTCGAGGGTGGTTGGCAACTCTGCGCTTTCTGGCAGTGGCGGCGGGGTGCTGGTGGCCAATGAGGCGGCGCGCGCATCGGTGACGGTGGTTGGCACCGAGATGTCGGGCAACACGGCCGGGGTGGCCGGCGGAGGGCTGGCCGCGTTTGCCGCGGCCGGCACGGGCGTGACCATCGGCGCAGGAACGATTGTGACGGGCAACTCGGCCGGAGCCGGCGGCGGAGTGGCGGCGCTGGCCGACTCGTACCTGCTGCCACGGACGACGCCACTGGCGGCGTCAGCTCTGGCACGAGCGCCAAGCGTTCCGCTGCTGGCTTCGCCGGTGGTGACCTTTGGCGCCGGCTCGACGCTTGGGAGCAACACGGCGGCGTACGGTGGAGCCTTTTTCGTGTGCAAGGCCAAAATCGATGCGTCGGCAGCTGGGCTGAGCGGCGGAAGCAGCGCAAGCATCGGAGGCGGCCACGTGTTTGTGTGTCTCGACTCGAGCGGGAGCGCGCCGGTGCAGGGCACATGGCTTGTTGACGTGAGCGGCGGGGCAGGTGCCGGCGCGGCGGGCGGGTACGGGCCGGCGCGGGCGAGTCCGCCGGCTGCGATCAGCTTGGAGCCTGCGGTGCGGGAAGCAGTCTCGGGGCTTGCGCTCGGCTCGGGCGCGGTGCAGGCGAGCGATGGATACGGGCAGCTTGTGCGTGATGGGCGGCTGGTGCTGCGTGTGCTTGATCCTGCGCTCGCAGGAGTGGCGGTGTCCGGGATGGAGCTCGGGGTTGTGTTTTCGGCAGCAACAGGCGAGGCGTCTGTGGCGCTGCTTGCGGCACTGGGCGCGGCGGAACAGCTGCCTGCGAGCGTCACACTGACGCTTGCCATCTCTGCGCCTGTGGGCACGCCTGCGGCGTCGACAGCGCTGCAGCTCGAGTTGGGGCTCTGCCCACCAGGCTTTGGAGCCAACGGGCTCGCGCCACTTGCAGACCAGTATCTGGTGTGCTCAGTGTGTGACGAGGGGTCATACTCGCCCGAGGCGTCCGATGCGCCGTGCGTGGCTGTGCCAGCATGCCCGGCGCGGTCGCTGCGGCGGGCGGCGCCGAACGCGACGGGGCTGGAGTCGTGCGAGTGCGAGGCCGGATCGTGGTCGCCCGAGGTCGAGCTGACGCGTCCGTGCACGCCGTGCCCTCTGGGCGGGATCTGCGCCGGCGGGCGCGCGACGCCTGTGGCGGCGCCCGGGTTTGTGCCCGGGCCGGACGCGGTGGACCAGTTCCTCTCGTGCCCGACAGCCGAGGCGTGTACCGGCGGTGGGCAGTGCGCGGCAGGATACACGACGCGGCTGTGCGCGAGCTGCGCGTCGGGCTACTATCGGCTGGGAACCAAGTGCCGCAAATGCAACAACGCGCGGCAGGGCCTCCTGGTGACGCTCATTGTGATACTTGTTCTTGTTGTTCTCGGTGCGCTGCTCGGGTTCAACCTCGCCGAGTCGCTGACGTACAAGTTTGTGGCGGCGATGATTGGGCTCAACGCACTGCAGATCTGCGCCATGTACGGCGAGCTGGACCTGGACTGGGGCGCTTTCGGGCGGGCGTTTTTCAACGTGGCGTCGAGCCTCAACCTCAACATGGAGCTGACGTCGCCCGAGTGCGCGGCGGCCAAGGGCATTGACATTTGGGTGCTCAAGCTTGTGCTCACGCTTTTGCTGCCTGTGCTTGCGGCGGGCGGGCTTGCGCTGATTGCCGGCGGCGTGTTCTACCCACTCATTGTGGTGGACGCGCCGTGGTTTGGCAGCAAGTCTGTGAGTCTCTTGGTGTCTGCGCTATGGCGGACGCTGTTCCAGGTCATGGTCCTGCTGTATCTGCCGCTTGTGGACGCGTCGTTCTCTGTGTTTGGATGCGGGCGTGACGAGGCCGGGCGGTGGTATGTTGCGGCGGATCCTTCGCGGAGCTGCTACAATGCGGCGTGGTGGGGCCTGTTCCCGATTGGGCTCTTGGGCATTGCCAGTTATGCGGTGGCGGTGCCTGTGGCGACAGTGATGCTGCTGCGGGCACGGCGGAAGGCACTCGACGAGGTGGCGTACGTGCTCAAGTACGGGTTCCTTGTGGCGCGGTTTGTGGACGAGTGCTGGTGGTACGAGGCGGCGATCATGGGGCGCAAGCTTGCGGTGGTAGTGGCCATGACCTTTATGTTCTCTGCTGACGGCAAGGCGTCTGCTGGCGTTGTGGTTCTCATTCTCTCGCTCATCCAGCTTGCGGTGACCAAGCCGTACCGTTCTGCGTTGCACAACGTGGTGGCGATTGTGGCGCTGACAGCGGTGACGCTTGTTCTCGAGTCGGGCACCTTTGACGACAAAGGCCTTCGGCAGACTGGCGTCAATCTCGGCATCGTGGTCATCATCGGCGTCATTCTTGTTGGCAACGGGCTCGACTTTTGGCGGCTGACCCGCGACGAGAAGGATGTCGACCAAGAGATGGTCATGGCGGAGGAGAGCGGCGATGAGATGATGATGACGTCGATGGGCGATGTGCGGGTGGAGGACAAGCTCGATTCGGTGTGCGAGCTGCAGTCTGCGGCAATGGCGCAGCAGGCCTCACTCGGCTTTTCGTCCAACGGCATGACATCGACGGCGATGCTGGACACGGCCAACGACTCGCTGGCAGCGGTGCCGACGCCGACGGCGCTCAACTCGAGCATGCCGACGATGGTGTACTCGGCGTCGTCGTCCGAGTTTACCCCCAACGGGCTCGCGTCGAGGTCGCAGCCTGTTGTGCCTGCGCCGCCCCCGTCGCCGATGTCACCCACCGCCGCTACGCCGGTGCCGCCGATACCACCTGCGCGGCCGCCGGCCAAGCCCGTGCGGCCAACCCGTGCGGCTGTACAGCCACCTGTGAGGCCTGCGCGACCGGCGGTGGCGCCCAAGCCAAACATAGGCAGCGTGGAGGAGATAGTGTAAAAGCATGCCAAGGGCGAGTGCCATCACTGGATGGAGCACTTTTTGTCGTCGTCAGCAGGAGCGACCGGCTTCTTGTCGCGGCCCCTTGCCGCCCGCTGCTTGGCCAGGAGCTCCTTCTCGAGAGCCAGGCCGGCCTTTTCCCTCGCACGGGCCTTGTAGTACATCTGCTCCGGAGTGAGGCCGGCGTCCGAGTCGTCGTCCGAGTCGTCGTCCGAGACATCGCTATCGTAGTCCGAGTACGAGATCGATGCCGAGTACGAGGCGCTTGACGACGAGTGCTGCTGCTGCTGCTCCTTCTTCTTCCTCTTCATGCGCTTCTCCTTGCGCCTCTTGTGGTTGCGCTTCCCCTTCCCGATCTGCGGCGGGCGAGCGCTCACTCCTGGCGATTGCAGGCGGCCGGCAGCATCCACGACGGGCAGGGCGTCCAGAGCGGTCAAAGCAGCATGTGGATCATGCGTAGCGACCTGCATATCCGGATGAGCAACCGGAGTGCGAGCATCTCCCGCAGCGGCAGCCTTGAGCCTCTCCAGCCTCTGAGCCATGGCGTAGGCACTGGCACGCTCATAGGCATCACCAGCCTCTTCATCGGCATGGATCTCATCAGCAATCTGCTCGAGAAGCGCATCGGCAGCTTGGTCATCGTCAGCTTCCAATGCCAGAACATCAGCATCAGCCCACGGTCGGCTACCACCACCACCACCACCATGTGCGCGAGGCAGAGGAGGACCACCGGCAAGAGCGGCAAAGCGAGCAGCGAGGTCATGGTCGGCATGATGAGCATTGTGTGAGAGTACGCCCTGTTCGAGAGCAACAGCCTCGGCGGTCTGGCGGAGGAGTCGTTCGACTTCGTCTTCGTCTGGGAGGGACATGAGGGAGGGTGATCATGATGGGGATGATTGTTGATGGTGGTGAGTGTGGTCATGGTGATCATGATGGGGATGATTGTTGATGGTGGTGAGTGTGGTCATGGTGATCATGATGGGGATGATTGTTGATGGTGGTGAGTGTGGTCATGGTGATCATGATGGGGATGATTGTTGATGGTGGTGAGTGTGGTCATGGTGATCATGATGGGGATGATTGTTGATGGTGGTGAGTGTGGTCATGGTGATCATGATGGGGATGATTGTTGATGGTGGTGAGTGTGGTCATGGTGATCATGATGGGGATGATTGCTGATGGTGGTGAGTGTGGTCATGGTGATCATGATGGGGATGATTGCTGATGGTGGTGAACATGATGATGGTGATCGCGCTCATGGTGACGATGATGGTGATCGTGCTCGTAATGGCCATGTTGGTGATCGTGCTCATGGTGTAGCCGCCATGGCCATGGCATCTTCGCCTCTGGCTGGTGCAGGAGAGGGAGAGTCCGAGACACACTTGTCTTGAGGCCCTCCTTTCCTCGTCCGATGTCATCAGGAGCTGTTCTTGAGGCATGTGTTGACTGTCCGGCATCTGCGCGAGCTGCCATCGCCGGCAGAGTCAACTCGATCGAGCTGTGCGCAGGGCTAGCCACGGGCGGGGTGACGCCGTCGCTGGGCCTGATCCGAGCCGTGGCGTGCATGGCGGCAGCGGCCACTCCGCCGGTCCCAATCACTGTTCTCGTTCGTCTCCGTGACGGCGATTTTGTCTACTCGCCCGACGACATCGCTGTCATGGTTGACGACATCGCCGCTATCGGCAGCCTCGCTGCCGATCTCCCTCCTGGCGCCATTGCCGGCGTCGCCATCGGCGCACTCGCTCCCGACGGCACCGCCGACCTAGTGGCCACTGCAGCCATGGCCAGGGCTGCCCAGGAAGCTGGTCTGGCCATCACCCTCCATCGCGCCTTTGACGCCGCCATCGATCCCGTGGCTGCCTACCTCGCCGTCGTCGATCATCTCGCCGGCGCCGTCTCCCGCGTCCTCACCTCGGGCGGGGCGGCGACGGCGGCAGCAGGCACAGACGCGCTGCACCAGCTCCTCGCCGGGCTTGCAAGCACCACGCACGGGCAGGCGGTGACGGTTGTCGCCGCGGCGGGGCTCTCGCCGACGTCCGCCTCAGGCGTCCTCGCAGCAGGCGCCCACGGCGTCCACGGCTCGTTCTCGACAATCGTCGTCCGAGCCGACGACGAGGCGGCGGTGGCAGGCGAGGCCATCGGCTTTGGTCGCGGGCATAGAGAGACCGATGCGGAGGTGGTGGCTGCTGTGGCAGACGTGATGGCCTTGTCGTAGGGGGATGGGCTGTGCGCATGGAGTCCTCGATCGCGCCTTCCGTAGCGACGATGGCCATGATGATGACTCTCACCATGATAACCATGATGACCATGATGGCGATGGCTATGATGATGATGACCATGATGACCATGATGGCGATGACTATGTTGACTCTCACCATGATAACCATGATGACCATGATGGCGATGGCTATGATGATGATGACCATGATGACCATGATGACCATGACTCTGACCATGACTCTGACCATGACTCTGACTCTGACTCTCACCATGCTAGCCATATCAGCCATGCTGACCCCCTTGGCCCCCCTCCCCCTCCCCCCGACCAATGCCCAAGTCAGGCACCGACCCCCCTCCCTCCCTCCCCCCTCCCCCCCCTCCCTCCCTCCCTGCCCCTCCCTCCCCTCACCGCGACAGAGGTTACACTCGTCTCGTCGCCGTGGTTGAGTCATGGCGGAGGGCAAGGAGGAGAAGCTATTCAAGGTACGGAAGGGGAAGGGGAGGAGGGGAGGGGGAGGGGTCGGTCGGTGTGTGTGTGTGGGT
>NW_013657609.1:83636-89598 GCF_000142905.1 Thecamonas trahens ATCC 50062
GGGGGGGGGGGGTGGGGAGGGGGGGGGGGGGGGGGGGTGGAGGAAGGGGTTGAGGGGACGGGCAAGCGGTGACGATGATGACAGGGACAAGGGTCGGCAAGGGAATGGCCTTGGTCGGATGGACTTGGTCGGACACGGTCATGTTGTCGGAAGTGTCGGGATGGGGGTCCAAGGCGTTATGCGGTGGTGGTGGTGGCATGGGCGGAGTGATGCATGCCTGAGCCATGGCGATGGCACGTGCGACCGGAGTAAGACCCGGCCGGAGCAAGGCGCGGCCTGGGCGATGGCAGGTGTAGTCGAAGCAAGACCCGGCCGGAGCAAGGCGCGGCCTGGGCGATGGCAGGTGTAGTCGGAGCAAGACCCGGCCGGAGCAAGGCGCGGCCTGGCCTGGGCGATGGCAGGTGTAGTCGGAGCAAGGCGTGGCCGAAGCAAGCAAGGTGCGGCCGGAGCAAGGCGCGGTCATGTTCATTCAGCAGGCGCTTCGATCTTGTCTCCGAGGCGGCTTTGAGCGATCACGAAGGTCGTGAGCGGAGGGTTAGAGGCGGAGGAGGCATGGCGGGGCTTGGTCGCTTTGTGGCGAAGAGCACTCACAGCATTGGACACGGGAGGGGGGGACAGGTAATCGTCTGTGGAGACTATGCGGTGGGCAAGACTTCGCTCATCAGGCGGTACTGCGAGAACACGTTCTCGCCCAACTACAAGCTGGTACGCGCAGAGAGAGAGAGAGAGAGGAGGAAGGAGGGGAGGGGGGAGAGGGCGAGGCTCACGAGGGGAGTACCATGCAGACGATTGGAGTCGACTTTTCGGTCAAGGCACTCGAGCGCGATGAGACGACGGTCAAGCTGCAGATCTGGGACATTGCCGGGCACGAGCGGTTTGGCTGCATGACGCATGCGTACTACAAGCACTGCATTGCGGCGGTGGTGGTGTACGACGTGACTCGCGATGCCACCTTTGACTCGGTCATCAAGTGGAAGCGCGACATCAACTCCAAGGTCGTTCTTGCCAACGGCGAGCCTGTGCCCACGCTTTTGCTGGCGAACAAGGCCGACTCGGGCTCGGTCCCGTCGCCGACCGAGCTCGACGACTACTGCGCCGCGAACGGGTTCATCGGATGGTTCGCTACGTCGGCGCGCGAGAACATCGGAATCACAGAGGCCATGGACACCCTGACAACCCACATCCTGCGCGTCGCCGAGTCGAACATCCCGCGCGAGACCGCCACAGGCATCGTCTCGCTCGTCGGCGCTCCGCCCAATTCAGGCGGCGCCGTCCCGGACTCGGGCGCGAGCTCGTCCGACGGCTCCAAGAAGTGTGCTTGCTCGTTCTAGCCGGAACTACTCGAGATAAACCCAAAACAGGCGAAAGAGAACACCAAGGATGTGCGTGTGTGTGTGTGGGTGGGGGGGGGGGGGGGGGGTCGCGTTCATTGGTGACCGCTGACAGCGCCATCTCTCACGACTTCTTGCGAGCAATGAGAACAATGACCATGGCAACGATCATGACGATGAGCAAGAGGATGATGAGCTTGGAGCGGTACTTTTTGTGGTACTCGTTACCCTTGGCGAGCTGCTTGACTGCCGACTCGGTGTGCTGCACCACCTGCTCCACATTGTAGTCGATCTGGTCCAGCAGCGTGCCTTGCTCGATGACCAGCAGCGACATGTCCTTGAACATCTCGGCCAGGTCGACAATCGACCGATAGATGTTCTGGATCTCCGCAGACCGCTCTTGGATCAGCGCGTCCGAGTCTGCCACAACCTGCTCCTGCTCAAAAGAAAAGCCCGAGTCGACGTAGCCCGAGTAGTCAGGGAACATGTCGTCGTCGTCGCCGCCAGCGCCGCCGACACCTGCGCCGGCTGCTGACGACGCCCCGGCACCGCCGGCGCCCGCTGGCCGCCGCGAGAGGCCAAAATCGTCCAGTCCACCCTTGGTCCGCTCCTCGCGGGACTTCATCCGCGCCAGATACTTCTCCTGCGACTTGCGGAACTTGCCCATGAGGTCCTGCAGCTGCAGCGCATACGCCGATGTCAGGTTGCGCTTGATTTTCACCTCCTGCCCGGTCTCCTTGGAGAGCGGGTCCGGGTCGCCGAGGTGCTTCACCTTGGTCTTTGCCGACGAGAACAGACGCGTGATCTCAGAGGTCACAGCCTCAATCTCGTGCGCGTCTGCATCGCCCTCAGGGCCCGCCGAAATCGCCACTTGCGACAAGTGCTTGGAGTGGAGTCGTGCCAGATGTGCCACTGTGTGTAGGGAAGGAGCGTGAGTAAGAGTGACGGCGGGAGCCCGTGCATGTGACTCCAGCATCGCCAGCCACTAGCCGCGCTACAGTAGCTCGGATAGGTGCGCAATGGCTTATAGCAGAGGTACACGAGTCTATGTGCTCCTCGCCTTTGCCCGCCACGAAGAGACCGATCGCATGTCACGGGCACAAAGGTGAGCCCACGCTCGACCATCGCTCCTGGCATACCCGACTTGCGCGTTCATGCAAGCGACACCAGATCCCCCCATCGACCGACCACCACCACACGCAGCCATGGACCAAGCAGCTTCAGCCCATGGCGCATCTCAGCAGAGAGAATGATCAACTCGTCCAAGCACTGTTTGAGGCGGAGAGCAACGACGATGACAATGATGACGGAACAATTGGCGATGATGATGGTGACGATGGTGACGATGGTGACGATGGTGACGATGGTGACGATACTGCTTGCCGTTGATGGTGACGATGGTGACGATGGTGACGATACTGCTTGCCGTTGAAGGCAACCGATCACATGTGCGATCTGAAGACGGACAGCGCGCGGGCGGCCGGGTAGCAGCGGAACGGAGGGACACGGGGGGGAGGGGGGGGGAAGGGGGAGAGGGGGGAGAGGGGGTACGTACTACGATGGTTGATCTGTGTGACGATGTCATCGATGTCTTGGGTGTGCTCCACCCACTGCGGAGGAATATCCAGTGCGACAGCACCTATGACAGGGGACGGGGTGGTCGTCGCGTGCGTGTGTGTGTGTGTGTGTGGGGGGGGGGGGGGCGAAAGAGCGACCTGGTTCACCATCTGTCTCTGTCCCTCGCCCAATGTCGCTTCGGCTGCGCGAGTTCATCGACGAAGTGCGGAGCGCACGGACGAGTTCTGAAGAGCGCGAGCTTGTGCGACGTGAACTAGCTGCTATTCGGACCAAGTTTGCTCAAGAGAACACAGACTTCCGTCTGCGTAATGTTGCAAAGCTTCTGTACATGCAGGTATGTCTTCCCCTTACCCATCCCCTGTCAGCCCTCTCTCCCCTCCTCCCGTCCCGCTGCTGCCACCGTCCCTCGCCGCCCCCTCCCCCCCCTCCCCTTCCCCCTCGCCACTGCCGTGTCGCTCTTCTGGTGCGATCACGTCACGAGTCGACGACGACCACCACCACCTACAGCTCCCAGCACACCACAAACAGCACCCCCACCCACCAGAACACCACCAGAACACTCTCAACATAATCTTCATCCACTTTCCCCACTTTTTTCTTCATACATACCCCCTAGCGAGCCCATGGAAGCCTCCCCCCCCCCCACCGTCGGCTCGGCTGGGCACATGATGATTGGCCTTGCTTTTTTTGCTCTTCGCCGCCCGCTCGCCTCCTTCCCCACCCCCGCCGCATCCTCCATCGATCCGCCCCGTTGCCAACGACCACGACCTCGCCGCTCCTCCTTCCGACCGTTCATCTCGCCCTCTCCCCTTTCGTCTTTGTTCCGTGTGCTAAGATCATTCGCATCCACTGTTTTGTATTGTTATCTGCGTATCATCGTGGTGATGGGGATCGGATCGTCTCCTCGTCTGCCCGCTTGCTCGTTTGCTTGATCATCCGCCCGCTTGCTTGTCTGTCTGCTTGCTCGTCCGCCCGCTTGCTCGCTTGCTTGCTCGCTTGCTCGTCCACCCGCTCGGAGAGTTGAGGGTTGTACTGGTTGCCATGCAGAGCATGGGAATGGAGACGGGTTTCGGATGGTCTGGGAGTCCGTCGAGTTGGTTGACGGATGGATTGGTTTGCACCAGGTGGTGATCGAAGGCTGGGGCTGGGGCTGGGGCTGGGGCTGGGGCCGGGGCTGGAGCTGGAGCTGGAGCACAGCTGGAGCTGGAGCACATCATACTGCGGCACGCACTGGAACTCTACTCACCTCTCTTTCTATGTAACTTGTGCGTGTGTGTGTGTCTCTCTCTGTTTGTGTTGGACTTTAGATGCGGGGCTACTCGACGCAGTTTGCGCAGCTCGAGTGCCTCAAGCTTGTGGCGTCCGAGTCGTTTGCGCAGAAGCGGGTGGGCTACCTCGGGCTGATGCTTCTGCTCGACGAGGACTCGGAGGTGCTGATGCTGGTGACCAACTCGCTGAAGAACGACCTCAACCACCCGAACATGTATGTGGTCGGCCTCGCGCTCTGCTCGCTCGGCAACATGTGCACGGCCGACATGGGCCGCGACCTCGCGGGCGAGGTGGAGAAGCTGCTCTCATCGTCTAACCACTACGTGCGCAAGAAGGCTGCGCTCTGCGCCCAGCGCATCATCCGCAAGTGCCCGGACCTGCTGGAGAACTTTGTGGGCCTGGCCAAGTCGCAGCTAGTCAAGCGCCACCACGGCGTTCTTCTCACGGGCATCACGCTCATGATCACCATGTGTGAGGTCGACCCGGCGGTTGTCGGCCCGTTCCGCCGCTTTGTGCCGGCCCTTGTTGGCGCGCTCAAGTCGCTGATCGTCTCAGGCTACGCGCCCGAGCACGACGTCGGCGGCGTGACCGACCCGTTCATCCAAGTCAAGCTCCTGCGCCTGCTGCGGGTCCTGGGCCGCGGCGACGTCGAGTCGTCGGAGAAGATGAACGATGTGCTCGCCTACGTCGCCACCAACACCGAGACCAAGCACAACGTTGGCAACGCCATCCTCTACGAGGTTGTGCAGACCATCATGTCGATCGAGGCCGACTCGGGCCTCCGCCTGCTGGCCGTCAACATCCTCGGGCGTTTCCTCCTCAACAAGGACAACAACATCCGCTATGTGGCGCTCAACACGCTCTCCAAGGCTCTGCACGGCGACCTGCAGGCTGTTCAGCGCCACCGCGCCACCATCACCCAGTGCCTCAAGGACCCGGACGTCTCGATCCGCAAGCGCGCTCTCGAGCTCTGCTACAAGCTTGTCACCGACCGGAACGCCAACGACCTCATTGCCGAGCTCTGCCTCTTTGTTGACGTCATCGACGACGAGTTCCGGCCCTCGCTAGTCGCCAACCTCATCCGCCTCGCCGGCGAGTTCTCGCAGGGCGACCGCTGGCACGCCAACCTCGCGCTCCGTATCCTCCGCTCGGCCGGCTCATACGTCACACCTGTCGTCGGAGACCGCATCATTTCTCTCTTTGCCCGCCTCGAGTCGGAGCAGCAGTACATTGTCAAGCGGCTGTACGACATGCTTATGGATGCGATGAGCTCTGAGGAGCTCAAGCGCGTCGGCGCGTGGTGCATCGGCGAGTTTGCCGAGCAGCTTGTCGCGCCGGGCGGCGGCGCCGCTGTCTCGCACGTCTCGGTCTCGGACGAGGAAATTGTCACCGTCCTCGAGCTCATCGATGGGCAGACGACCACGACCACGCTCACCCGCACCTATGTCCTTACCGCCCTCATCAAGCTCTCTGTCCGTCTCACCGACGACGGCGCACACGCTCGCATCCTCGCCCTCCTCTCCTCGTACCAGAACTCGATGCAGGTCGAACTCCAGCAGCGCGCTTGCGAGTACCTCGCCATCTACCAGATGACCGACCTCCGCCCCGCGTTGCTCGAGCACATCCCGGTCCTCGAGGTCGACTCGGACGGCGACGGTGACGACGACGATGATGACAACGATGATGACGAGATTGACGGCAACGACGTGAACCCGACGGCGACGCCGCCCGCTGCGACTCCGGCGGCGGCTGCCCCGGCCAACGGCACCGGCGGGGCGGCGGCT
>NW_013657609.1:90060-92225 GCF_000142905.1 Thecamonas trahens ATCC 50062
CCGCCCTCGGCGTCGGGCGGCGGCTCGCTGCTCGATCTGCTGTCGGGCGGCGGGCCTGCGACTGCACCTGCGGCCACGGCTTTGCCCGCGGCCTCGCCTGCGGCTGCGGCGAACAGCGGCGATGGCAGCTTTGCGCCTGTCGAGGTGTACAACAAGAACAACGTCAAGATCACGTACGCCTTTGCCAAGCAGCCTGGCCGGCCTGAGGTGACTGCTATCAACGCCACGTTTACCAACGGCAACGCCTTTGAGCTCCGCGATCTCTCGTACCGTATCGCCGTCCCGACGTACATCCAGCTCAAGCTCGGCCCGGCGTCATCGACGGTGGTGCCTGCGGCCAACGGCGGGGCCGTGACGCAGGTTATCCACCTGCTCAACTCAAAGCACGGCGCCGCGCCGGTCCTTCTCAAGTACCAGCTGGCGTTTAACGCCAACGGCACGCCGTACACCGAGCAGGGCGACGTCGCCGGCTTGCCTGCCGGCCTGTAAAGACAAGCGAGAGCAGTTCGCCAAAGTCAGCGGCGGCGGACGCGGATCGAGGAGGAGCGCGGCGAGGAGCGCGGCGAGGCGGTGCGTCGCGAGCTTGAGCGCGAGGGCGAGGAGCTCGTCGCGAGGCCGGCCGAAGGCGAGGCGGCGGCGGTGGCGGCGCCAATGACACGGGCGTAGTCGCGTGAGACCCGCCAGTACTCGTCGTCGATCTGGATGAGGATGCCGGCCGAGGTGAGGAAGGAGATAGTGTCGAGAATGGTGGCGTCCTGCTCGATGGCGGCCGGGAGCTGCGAGATCTGGTGCGAGATGGAGAGGAAGGAGACGCCGGTGGTTGGGCCCTGGCAGGCGAGGATGATGCGGACGACAGCGGCTTGGAAGTCTGAGAGGGCCGGGAAGCGCCACGGCGCCAAGCCGTGGCTTCTCACGAGCGATTCCATCTCGCTCGAGTCTGAATCATCCGAGTCGGAGATGATCTGCCGGTTGGCCGGCTCGATGAGGGTGTCGTGTGGCGCGGCGCCGCCAAAGAGGCCGTCGTAGTTGAAGCCAAGCGGAAGGGTGTCGCGCGCGGCCGGCTGCGGTGGCTGCGCTGGCGACCATAAGAGGTGGGAGAGCGAGCTCGTCGACTCGCCGCGGCGGTAGCGGGCGTAGTCGGAGAGCGATGGCGGGGTAGTGCGGCGGTGGCTGCCGGCGCGCGGCGGCGAGCGCGACGTGGTTGCCGGGCGCGGCGGGGCGGCAGCAAGGCGGGCCTCGAGCTTCTCGATGCGAGCGGCGGCGGCAGCGTTCTCCTTGGCCAGCTCGTCGACGATGGAGACGACACCTAGGAGGTGGTCGGCGGCGGATGAGGCAACGTGGTCGTCGAGCGCCGCCGTCTCGCGGCGCGGGAACGAGACTTGACAGCCAAAGCGGGCATACGGGCAGGGGACGAGCTTCTCGGGGCACTCGTGGCTCTCGTGCAGCGGAAGATCGGCGCGTACACCGTGCCAGCCACACTTGCAGCTCTCAGGCGCCTGCGGGCAGGTGGAGGCGGCGTGGTCATCAAGCTCGGCGGCGAGGACAGAGTCGTCGCCGCACACGGCACAGACGACGAGGCGCATGGGGCAGGCAGCGGCATGGGACTCGATGGCGGAGCGGAGAACGGATGCGCCACACTGGCCGCAAGCCGTGTTGGCCAGCATGCATGCCGTCCGGAGATGCTCGGGCAGAGCCTGGAACTCGCCAAGCCAGTCACAGCCGGCAGCAGCGTTGGAGCACTTGCAGTCGTGCTCGTCGATGATGGCGCGGAGGTTGCGGTCGGGCATGACGGCGCCGAGCGAAAAGGTGGAGCGATCCAGCGGACAGAGCGGCGGGTCGGCCAGCTCGCACAGCTGGTAGGTGCAGACTCTGCAGAAGACGTGTCCGCAAGGCAGCCGCTGCGGATCATCGAGGATGCCCGCGCAGACGATGCACCAGAGGGGCGAGCCCTGCGTGAGGGGAGGGGAGGGGGAGGGGTTAGTGGATGTGGTGGTGGTGGTGATGGTGGTGATGGTGGTGATGGTTGGTGGTGGTGATGGTGGTGATAGTGGTGATGGGGGTGGTGGTGGTGGTGGTGGTGATGGTGGTGGTGGTGATGGTGGTGATGGGGGTGACCATGATGATGACCATGATGATGATGATGATGATGATGATGATGATGATGA
>NW_013657609.1:92384-98766 GCF_000142905.1 Thecamonas trahens ATCC 50062
TGATGATGATCGATGATGATCGATCGATGATCGATGATGATGATGATGATGATGATGATGATGATGATGATGATGATGACCATGATGATGATGATGATGATGATGATGATGATGACCATGATGATGATGATATGATGATGATGATGATGATGATAATGGTGACAATAATGACTCTGACCATGACCATGTCTCCCCCCTCCCCCTTCCCCCCCTCCCCCTCCCCCTCCCCCCCTCCCCCCCCGCCTACCCACGTACCTGCTTAAAGGCAGGTTGGAACAGCTCGGCCGGCACAGCAGACATATCCGCTTTCCTTCCCACACCACTCCTTCCTCCTCCTGTTGCACACTATAGTGTCAAGTGGTGTGGTCTGTCCCCTTCTGCCTCCCCTGTGCCCATGCCCATGCCCCCCTCCCCTCCCCCTGCTGTTGCTCACTTGTCTCAATCCCGCCCATTCCCGCTCAAATGGAACTATGCTCAACGGATGGGATACGGCGGCCTGATCGGGGCGAGTGGGGGGGGGGGGGGGGGACACATCGCAGCCGATTGAAGAGACGTAGTGATGGAGAGGGAGATGTATGTGCGTGGTGGTGGTGGTGGTGGCGGTGGTGGTGGTGGTGGTGGTGGTGGTGGTGGTGGTGGTGGTGGGTGTGGATGTGATGGACATGATGCGGGTGATAGGCCTGTTTGAAGGTGGGCGATCGGAGGTGGGTGAGACCACATCGCAGCCGATCAAGGATATCATGACGATGAGAGGGCAAACTTCATGGACATGATGTGGCTTGCGAGACTCTACATACGGAACGATGGCCATGGATGGAGGAGGGAGGGGAGGGGAGGGGGTGATCAAGCGCCAAAGCATCGCGCAGCCTCTCCTCCTCATCGACTCGCCGCCTTCGCACCTGACTCATCACCGCCCGGCCCTTACCGCCATGCCGCCCACGGCCAAGACGACTGATGTGGTGGTGGTCGGTGCAGGCTTCTCCGGCCTTGCAGCTGCTCGTGCGCTCCGCTCGGCCGGTCTCGACGTTGTCGTTATCGATGCTCGCACCAGGGTTGGCGGCCGGGCTCGGACGGCCAACCTTTTTCGTGCATGCAACACTGTACATGCAGATGACGGCGCGAGGACGGATGCTGGCAATGGCAACCACGACGGATCGCATTTTGTCAAAGATCGGCGTGCTGGAAGCCCATCAGCTACGGTGTCGATCGACGCAAGCAATAGCCAGACCGTGGCGTGGTCAGAGGTGATCGTGCTCCCGGCGACGGACGATCCGGACGCCGAGGCTGTGATCGAGGCCGAGGCGCTGCTTCTCGGGGCCAAGTTTGATTCGGGCGCTGCCTATATCGGCCCGCGCCATGTTCATGCTCGGCTGTGGGAGCTTGTTGATGAGTTTGGTCTCGAGACGTGGGCCGTGCCGGTCGATGGCCTCAACGTGCTCGTCCGCTCGGCGGCAGACGGTGGCATCCTCACCTACTCTGGTACCATCCCGGGTCTTTCATGGCTTGCGCTTCTTGATCTCAACCACGCGCTCCGCTGGCTGACTGAGAACTGCGTCAAAGTACCACTGGACATGCCGCATCGCGCGCCGCGCGCCGCCGAGTGGGATGCTGTCACGGTGCAGGCCTGGATGGACCGGACGATGTGGTCGGCATCGGCCAAGGCCCTCCTTGCCTCGGCTGTTCGCGCCGTGCTCTTTGTTGAACCGGCTCAGATTTCACTGTTGTTTTGGTTGGCGTACTGCCACCACGGCCAAGGCCCCATCATGCTCGCCGAGACCCGCGGCGGCGCGCAGGAGTCCAAGATCACGGCCGGCATGACTGCTGTTGCCACGAGCATAGCCGAAGCCATCGGCCCACACGCTTTCCACCTTGGCGATCCGGTTCTTTCTATCGCTCAGGATGATGATGGCGGCAGCGTTGTGTGCGCGTCAGGCACAGTCGTCAACGCCCGCGCTGTCGTCGTCGCTATGGGTCCATCGCTCGCCGGCCGGCTCAGCTACGACCCACCGCTCCCGCCGCGCAAGACTCTCATCACCCAGAGCATGCCCATGGGCGCCATCATCAAGTGCGTTATGTGGTATCCGACTCCGTTCTGGCGACTCCGTGGATTCTCGGGCATGGTGGTGAATAGCGATGTGTCAGCCGGGCCCATCTCGGTCGCCTTTGACGACTCGCTCCCGGGCACCGACGCCGCAGCACTCGTCGGCTTCATCTCGGCGTCGGCAGCCATCGAGTGGGGCCAGATGAGCCGGAAGCAGCGTGCGCAGGCTGTAGCCGCACAGTACGCATTCATCTTTGGCAGAGAAGCCGGCACGCCGTCGCCCATTGCCTACGCCGAGCACGACTGGCTGGAGGCGCGCTGGTCGTGGGGAGGTCCGACAGGAGCGGCACCGCCAGGCGTGCTCACAACGGCCAGCGGAGAGTTAGCGACGCGCCATGGCTGTGTTCATTTCGCCGGCACAGAGACCGCCTGCGAGTGGCAGGGTTACGTCGAGGGTGCGCTCGAGGCGGGCTACAGGGTGGCGAGCGAGGTTGCGGCAACGCTGGGCGGGCGAGTCGACGCCCGTTACATCCGCTCACCATCAGGATGGCGCGGTCGGCGTGTGCCGACGCTCCCGCTACCCGACCGCTGGCTGCCGTCTGTCACCGGCCTGTTCTGCGGCCTGCTAGCGGCGCTGAGCCTCACGGCGAGTCTCGCCCTTGCTACTGGTGCTGCGGGTACATGGGCGAGCCGGCGTTGACCGACGAGTACTGCATCTGCTGGGGGATACCCTGCTGCGGCATGCCCATGCCCTGCTGCGGCATGCCCATGCCCTGCTGCGGCATGCCCATGCCCTGCTGCGGCATGCCCATACCCTGCTGCGGCATGCCCATACCCTGCTGCGGCATGCCCATGCCCTGCTGTGACGGCATAAACGACGTCGAGCCGCCATAGGTCGTGGCGTCGCCGTACGTCGGCATGCCCGACATCATGGCTCCGTCAGACTGATACGACTGCCCGCCGCCGTAAGACGACATGTACGCGCCGCCGGACGGCTGTGGCATGCCGCCACCGACCATGCCACCGCCACCATGCCACCGCTGACCATGCCACCGCTGACCATGCCACCGCTGACCATGCCACCGCTGACCATGCCACCGCTGACCATGCCACCGCTGACCATGCCACCGCTGACCATGCCACCGCTGACCATGCCACCGCTGACCATGCCGCCACCGACCATGCCGCCACCGACCATGCCGCCACCCGGCCCACCGCCGTTTGGCGCCCCACCGACAACGAGGCCACCAGGGCCGACAATGCCACCAGGCCCAGGCGTACCGCCACCCGGCCCGCCACCGACCATGCCGCCGACCATGCCGCCACCGACCATGCCGCCGACCATGCCGCCGCCGACCATACCGCCTCCACTCGGGCCAGCGCCGCTCATGGCAGCGCCGCCAGGCCCGACGGCCATGGCAGCACCGCCCGGCCCGGTGGCCGAAGCCATCGGATCCTCGGCATCGGCGCCCGACTTGAGCGTCTTGAGGTAGTCAAAGTAGAAGCGGAGAGAGACCGGATCAACAGGCCAGTCGCCCGGGATGCGGTCCGAGCGGTCTGAGTACTTGGAGCGTGTCCGCTGGGTAATGGAGAGCACATCCTGGACAAGGATGCGGCCGCGGCCGACGAGGGCACCGCCCTTCTTGGACAGCTTCTTGATGTCCTCCTTGGGCTCCTCCACCTCCATCAGCATGCCCGGGTGCTCGTTGAGGGTGGAGAGGAAGAGCTCCCAGCCGTCGAGACCGACGTCGTTGCCGTCCCACACCAGCGTCTGCAGCGAGGCGTTCTTGGCGAGAGCCTTGCACAGGGCTTCCATGCCCTCATCGCCCATCTCGTTGTCCGAGATGTCGAGGTGCCAGAGCGAGCGGTTGCGGGCCAGTGCCTTGAAGACGGTCTGGATGGCGTCGCCCATCTCGCCGCCGCGCGAGCCACAGATCTGCAGCACCCGGATGTTGGTGGGCGCGGTGAGGAGGCGGGCAAGGTGCCCGGCGCCCTCCTCAGCGTCGGTCCCAGCCCGAAGGTTGTTTGAGAGCGAGAGAGCCTGCAGCGATGAGACCGAGATGACGGCGTCGACAATGACGCCGATGCCTTCCGAGGTCAGCGCGTTCGACGAAATGTTGAGGGTGTGGACGTTGGTGGCAGCGCGGATGGTGTCGGCGATCTTCTGCGCACCGTAGAACGAGAGGTTGTTGTTGGAGATGTCGATGCGGAGCCGCGGGAGCGAAACGTTGGAGATGAGCGCCTGCAGGATAGACTGGACCGTATCGCCGTCGAGGCCGCAGCTGGAGAGGCCCAGCACCTTGAGACGCTGCGACGAGGCGCAAAACTGGACGAGCTCCTGGACAGCGTCAAAGGCAATCTCGTTGCCCGAGAGGTTCACCGACTCGAGCGACGGCAGCTCGCGCATGGCCGAGACCAAGACCCGGACGTCGGCCTTGGTGTTCTGTAGCGAGAGGGTGACGAGGCGAACCCGTGAGGTGAGCCGGTCGTAGAGGTTGGAGGCGTCCGGGCCCGACGCCGGGTCGATCGGCGTCGACGCCGACTCGGCGTCGGTCGCTGCCAGGACCCGGAGCATGTCGGCCAGCGCCCGCGAGCCCGACTCCTCGAGCCGGTTGTCCGAGACGTTGATCTCGGCGACAGGCTTGAGGTGGGCGACGGCAGAGGCACATGCCTCGAGCAGCGCGCACATACCCTTGGGCGTACACGCGTTGTTGGCAAAGTTAATGGCAGTCAGCGGGGTCTCCATCTTGGAAATGACCGCGGCAAAGGCGGTCATGATCTTGTCGCCGAGCTGGTTGCTCGGGAGCACAAAGCCGCCGACCGCGTGGTCGTCCGAGTCGCCAAGCTCCTCGGCTACCTCGGCCCAGGCTGAGGACTCGATGCCGCGGATGTCGATGGTCTCGATGGTCGAGTTGTGCTCGAGCGTATCGGCGAGCATGGGGATGAGCGGCCCAAGGCGCTTGGGCACAACAAACTGCGTCCCATCGAGTGCAATCTTTTCGCACCACGTGTTGAACCGCAGGGCGCGGAAGAGCGGTAGAATGGCTGAGAGAATTTCCTTCGACGGAGGGTCCTTGCCGGTGTTGAGAATCGAGGTCAGGTCGACGACGTTGGTCCCGTACGTCACGGCGGCGCGAATCGAGTCCAAGATCGGCTGTAGGACAGGCATCTTCAGGTAGGCACACCACGCCTCGTACGTGACGGCAAAGTTGCCAGCCGGCGAGAAGCCGACCGAGACCTCGGCGGCAAAGGCCGAGTCGGGCGCGCGGTAGTCGTAAAGGAACTCATCGGGAAAGCCGAGGGTAATGGGGGCGTAGGCCTCACGGACAGCATCAATGATGTCATCGGCGTTGTTCGCCTTGAGCTCGACCGACTCTTCCCCAAAGACAAGCAGGACATGATGCGGCGGCTGATACTGGATCTCATCCAGATCGTACCAGTGTACCTTGATGCGGACCTTGCGTCCAAGGGCGGCCTTTTTGATGATGAACAGAAAGTGCTCCGAGATGACCATGACTCGCTGGTCCGGCTTGCCCTTGCGGTTGACCTTGACCACCCACGTGGTGAGAAACGACTTTTTCCCTCCCAGCTGCTTGTCCACATACTTGAGGTCTGCGTCCGAGATTTCGGGCACAGACAGTGCCGGATCAAACTCCTCGTCCGACATTACTTGCCGCGCGACCACAAACTGTGATGATCTATACACGTTGCCCAATGGCGGTGCGCTGGCGTGAGTCTTGCCCCCTCCAAATACGACCTTTTCCGTCCCTTTTTTTTCGGGTTGGCAGCCGGTATCTCTTGCCGGATGTATGTGTGGGGATGCCTCCTGTGTGGGGTATAACCATCGTATTACGTGCAAAATTAGAGCACACATAGGTTGGATGTATGTCTCTATGATGGCATGCTTGGAGCTTCCATGGTGTGGCTGTCACCCAAGGTAGACCGTGTTCTGTGGTGGTGGTGGGACATGCCAGGTGTGTGTGGGTGTGGGTGGCTGAAGGGGGGAAACAGGACGGGGGGGTGGTGGGGGTTGGCGAAGCTCCTGCGAGGGATAGGAACATAATGATGGGCAGAAAACAGGCACACATATACATTACATATATACACACATGTGCATACAATTAGCTATATGCTATTCATCATGTACACCACAGTAGGGCATGCCCAAGACTGGCTGGCTTTCGTGGCTGGTGGCTGGTGCTGCTGCGAAGGTGTGCGTTGGCCAAAATGTCCAATCATGGACGAACAGCTGCGAGGTGGGGAGGGTGGGGGGTTTCAAAACTCCCCATGTTCCCTGGGTGGGAGTTATGATCCAAATTCAATTCTATACTTTCTTCCAAA
>NW_013657609.1:99205-108237 GCF_000142905.1 Thecamonas trahens ATCC 50062
GGGGGAGGGGAGGGGGACAGCGTTGGCCGGTTCTTGGTTGGCCTTTGGCAGGCAATGATGATCCTTGCTGGTGGTTTGGAGAGATCGACTTGGTTGATTAGGGGGATGTGTATGCGTATGTATATGATGTGTGTATGTGTGTAAGTATCAGCATCAGCATATGGTTCTGTCATCATACCGTGGGTTGCTGTGGTAATGGCTGTTGTGGTCATGACTGTTGTGGTCATGGCTGTTGTGGTCGTGGCTGTTGTGGTCGTGGCTGCTGTGGTCGTGGCTGCTGTGGTCATGACTGTGAGTGATGCTGAGTATGCATCATTCGATCGTTGGCAGCCCATGAGTAGAGCGAGGGTGATCAAACTGGTCCCCCTCCCCTCCACCCCCCCTTCCCCCCTCCCCCCCCCTCCCCCTCCTCATACGGGTTAATCGAGTTGTGAACGTTGAACTAATCGATTGTTTGGCGGCCGCCGACCGGCAGCCACTCGACGGGGCCGCCACTCGACGGGCAGACGGGCAGACGGGCAGACGGGCACGGGGCACCACCGCACTCTGCCGAAACCGGACCCGGACGGACATGTCCACCGGCACATCATCCTCCACACCGTCAACTCCAAGCTCAACCTTTACCATCCTCTACACCACCCACCTCACCCGCAAGCGCAAGGTCTTCCATGACGGCACCCTTGCCGTCCGCCCGGACACCTCCAAAGTACGACCTTTTTCATCCCCGAGGCCAACTACGACCTTTTTCCGCCGCCGTCACCACCAACCGGAGCCATTGCCCCCCCCCCCCCTCCCCCCCCCACCACACACACGACA
The DNA here is from genome assembly GCF_000142905.1 of Thecamonas trahens ATCC 50062. Classification (NCBI taxonomy): domain Eukaryota; order Apusomonadida; family Apusomonadidae; genus Thecamonas; species Thecamonas trahens. Next base: position 100,022 of record NW_013657609.1, read on the forward strand.
AGCCTAACCCCTCTCCTCCTCCTCCTCCTCTCGCAGATGACCCTCAAGGACGAACAGGGCAAGGTGCTGGAGACGTTCTTCATCCCTACGGGCGTCATTGTCCAGCCGGGCGCCGAGATCCGCATGCAGAAGCACATTGTTCAAGTCGAAGATCTCGTCCGCCCTCACGGCGCGGCTCCTCCGCCTCCGCTGGCAAAGACAGCCCCAGCGGCGACAGAGTCGGGGAGGGCAAGCCCGGTGCTTTCCGCCCAGCCGCGGCGACGCTCACGCCTCGCTCGCCCACGCGCCTCACTCCACGCCGCGGCTCCCGCTCCCGTCGACCACAGTGGTGGGGCCGGCCGACAGAGCCCGGTCTCGGGAGCAGGGCCCGGCTCACCGCCGGGATCACCGAGATTGCTGGCGCCTCGGTCGCGGTCGAGGAACGAGCTGCTCTCACTGCTCTCGGGCGTGCCATCGCCGTCGCCAGGCCCTGCCGTTGCGGCTGTGGCTTCCGCGACAGGTGCGTCGACAACGCCCAGTCCTGCCGATCGACCAGCACCGGCTCCTGATCACACGCTTGCGCGTCCATTCAAGCGCCATCGCCCGCTGGTGTCGGCCACGGGGCGGGCGGCGAGTGGCGCGAGGAGCGCGCCGGCGGGCGGCGAGTGGATCTCGCGCCGGAAGCGCGCCGCGGTCTCGGCGGCGTGCAAGCTAACCATCCCGCACGCATCTCAGGTGGGCTGCGGAAGCGGGGGCGGGTCCGGGAGCTCATCGGGCGGGCAGGGGGGCGACGGGGCGGGCTCGGTGCGGTACACCGAGGTGGCAACCACCTTTAACTTGCCCGCCGACTACATCGCAGCCTTTCAGGCCGCCATCTACGAGGAGATCAACGCACAGCTCGCCCGCAAGATGGAGGACTACCACGGGCTCTCGAGGCGGATTGGAAGCTACCCACCGGCCATCACGGCCAAGACGGCCCAAGTTTCTGGAGCCGGCAAGGGTGCGCAGCCAAAGGCGCCACTGTGCGATTGCGCACCGGCGCGCAAGTCGCGCATGCTCGTCGTTCGCAAGGCCGGGCGCAACCAGGGCCGGGCGTTCTTCAAGTGCGCCGGCTCAAAGTGCGACTTTTTTGCATGGGTCGACGCCCTGCGGCCAGGCGGGGGCAGCTCCGGCGGGTACGATGCGAGCTCCGACGGGAGTGGCCAAGGGCCGCGTGGAAGCGACGCGTTTGCGGCGGCGCGGACTTGCACGCGCGCCCGCGAGCGAGTCCTTCGCAGCAACGATGTGGCGTTCTACGGCTCAACGTCGCTGGTCAAAGAGGCCGGCGTCTCGCTCGGGCGCGCGTTTGTGGCTGGCTCGGCGTACCTTTTGCTCGAGCAGGCCGAGGCTGCGGCGGCGTTCTCCAAGGGCGATGTGTGGCTCATCTCGCGGTCGGGCGAGTTCCCGCCGGACGGCACCTACTTTGGTGTCTCCACCTTTTACTCGCCGTCGTCCGAGTCGCAGCTCGAGCTCCGGTTCGAGGGCTCGCAGCCACCGTTTGTTGGCCGCTCGCGGGTCTACGCCATCCGCGGGCCCAACGCTCAATCGCTCTGGTCGATGCTCGAGGTGCTTGCGCAGCCCAAGTTGCGACACATGCCGATTTTGCCGGCCTTGCTGCAGCCTGCAGAGGCGCCTGCGCCTCCTGCGACGGCGGTATCGCGTGGCGGCGATAGCCTGTTTGTCCTCAAGCTCGAGCCGAGCGAGATCGCAGCGCTCATGCGCCGTTACGTCGATGAGTACTCACTCAACGCCGGCCAGGTCCAGGTCTTTGAGGCGGTGTTGGGAATGTTCGAGGCTGAGGATGACGATGGGGTGCGAAGCGCGGCGCTGCCCGGCCGGGCGGCGACAGGCTGTAGCCTGGTCCTCGTGCACGGAGTCTTTGGCTCGGGCAAGTCGTTTACGCTCTCGGTCCTCATCATGTTTCTGGTGGAGCTCTTCGAGGCCGCACAAGTCTCACGCAAGCTTCGCATCCTCATCTCGGCGGCGACCAACGTGGCGGTCGACCGTGTGCTGGTGACGCTTCTGGAGCTCGGCTTTGAGTCGTTCTCGCGAGTCGGCTCTGTCCGCAAAATCGCCAAGCCCATCCTCCCGCACGTGTACCGGCTCAAGGCTGGCGCGTCGGCACGGTCGGACGCCGAATACGAGGCCGATCTCAAGTACATGCTGAAGACGGCCGAGAGCGGCGCCGAGCGGGCCCTCATTGCCGATGCGCTGGCGCAGTTCAAGTCGGGCGCGTCGTCGCGGGTGGCGGCCAAGCTCAAAACGGCGCCGGTCTTTGGCACGACCTGCCTGTCGGCGTTCAAGAAGGAGTTTGACGGCACGATGTTCCCGCTCATCTTTCTGGACGAGGCCTCACAGATGCTCGAGCCGATGTCGCTGCTGCCGCTGTTCCGGGCACAGGGCGCCAAGCTGGTGTTGGTGGGCGATCCGAAGCAGCTGCCGCCGACGCTGACGACCGAGGCCGCGTCGCCGGCGGCGCCCGGTCTCGGCCGCTCGCTCTTTGATCGGGCAGTTGCTGCCGGCGTCACTCCGGTCATGCTCAACACACAGTACCGATGCCATCCGACCATTTCACGGATCTGCAACACTCTGTTCTACGGCTCGAGCCTTGCCGACGGCGTTACCGCTGACGACCGCGCCCGCCTCCACCCTGCACTCCCGACGCTCATGTTTGTTGATGTCTTTCGCGGGCGCGACCGGCTAGAGGGCAAGTCGTTCTCCAACAGCGAGGAGGTTGCTGTTGTCCTTGCCACCGTCCGTGATCTGGTGAGCGAGTTTGGCGTAGCGGCGGCAGACATTGGTGTCATCGCGCTGTACCGCGTCCAGGTCGAGCGGCTGAAGGCGGCGGCCAAGGCCGACGAGGCCGGTGCGTTCAGCGAGCTCCAGATCTCATCGGTCGACGCCTTCCAGGGTGCCGAGAAGCAGGTCATTGTGCTCTCGACCGTCTCGTCGTCGATGCGCTCATTCATCGAGTCGCCCAACAGGCTCAACGTCGCGCTCTCGCGCGCCCGCCACCACCTTATTGTTGTCGGCAATGGCGCCGCCCTCGCCCGCTCTTCGCTGTGGAACTACGTCCAGCAAGTGGCCATGGACTCTGACGCCGGCTTTGTCCGTGTTGGCGCTGTGGACACCTTTTCGCTGGCCCGTCACCTCAACGTGGCTGCTACCGGCGGCGAGTAAAAGCTGCTCGTCAGCGCTGGGTCGCCGGACCAAACGACTCTACGCGCTCAAACGAGCCGCGCCTGCGTCGGCCGGAGCCGCGCGATCGCGGCGACGGCGGGCTCTGGCCGGCGACCTCGGTGTTGGCACGTGAGCGGCCGATCAGGTGCGAGCCGGAGCGGTACGTAGCAGCCCGCGGGTTGTCCGACACCACACGGGTACGCGAGGCGAAGCGGCGGCCGGGCGACGACGACCCAACCGAGACGTCGCGTGTGGGCGACGAGGCGACGAGCGGCGACTGGCGGGCACCGAGGCGGATGCGTCGCCGCCGCGCGAGGCGCCGCCGCTCGAGGCCGGTGCCCGACGGGTCCGAGTCGGCCTCACACGCCGAGTCAAGCGAGGTGTTGAGCGAGGTGTCAAACTCGGAGACCGTGACTGAGCGGTTGAGCTCGAGCTTGCGGCGGGTTGGGCCGGAGTGGCGGTCGCGGAGCTCACGCGACGATGAGCCGCGGGCGAGCGGTGGCGACGACGGCGGTTCGACGGCGGCGGGAGGTGGCTCCGCCGGCTCGGTCGGGGTGAGTCGCGGCGGGAGGTATCGAGTTGTCGGCGAGACTCGCGAGCTGCGGCGGAAGAGCCGCGGCGACGGGGCTGAGCTGTTGAGTGCCTCGGCGTCCGACGACGAGAGCTCAATCTCGGAGAGATCGCCGAGCGAGGTGGATATGGCCGAGGCGGAGCGGTCGCGCGGGATGAACCGGGTCTTGGGCGAAGAGAGGACCGATAGCCGCGGGTTGCGCGGGGCGGCGAGAGAGTCGCGCATGGGTGGGGCATGTCCGGGCGACGACCGGGAGAGCTCGGTGGACGAGCCACCCGAGGTGGACGCGGCGAGGTTGGTCTCGATGCGCAAGCGGCTAGTGTCCAGAGGCACTGGCGGTTTGGCTGCGGCCTGGCGGTGGAGAGCCTTGCGGTTGCGAGTCGAAGCGGCGAGGAGGTTGCGCGGCGACAACTTGCCGCGGGCCGAAGTGGAGATGGGCGAGGTGGGCGTCTGTGGCGAGGGGGGCTCGGATGTGAGGGCAGCGCTCTCGCCTGAGAGCGAGAGGCGCGAGGAGCGGTCATCGGACTTTTGCAAGAGCTCGATGCCTTCGTTCGAGGGGGCACCGGCGTCGGACGCTTCTGCGGTGGCTGCGGACTCTTCCGATGCGGTTAGCGGATAGTGCGGCGGGAGGACGGCGGGCGAGGAGATGGCGCCGGCGGCCTCGAGGCGGGCGCGCATCTTGCGGGCGAGCCGGCGGGCGGAAGCGTCGAGTTGAATGGCGGACGACTGGCGGGTGAGGTCGTGACCGGCGATCCGCTCCTCCTTTTGGGCGACGATGGAGAGGAAGAACGACTTGAGGGTAATGCGCTTTGTCTTGCGCTGGTAGCACAAGTAGATGATGCCGCCGAGGACGAGGGCGAGGGCGGCAAAGACAAAGGCCGAGAAGATGAGAGCAGAGACGGCGGAGCGGGCAGTCTGGGAGAGCGAGCCCGAGATGCGGTTGAGGACGATGAGAGTGAGTGAGACAAGGGTGAACACAACTTCCATGGCGTTCTTCCACGGCGAGGCAAACGGGCGTGAAACGATGACAGCGAGAAAGTAGACGGCGAGGGTGGTGAGCGAGGCGCCCAACTGGATGTTCGACAGGTGCATGAGAATCGAGTCGCATATCGCGAGGCTGGCGTAAGTTCCAAACTGGAGAAACTCGAACCAGTACGCGCCCTCCTTGAACTGCTCGTACCAGTAACCGTAGCGCGAGCGGAAGACCGGGTCGGACCACAGTCGGGCGGTGTTGCGCCGGACGCTGAAGAAGCCGATGAGCGGGTAACCGATGACGTAGGATAAGATCAGAGCGTACGAGACGATGGCGACGAGCAGGTGACTGCCTTGGTAGCAGACAGTAGACGGCTCGGCAACGAGGCGGAGTTTGTCGTCGCGACCGGGCAGACAGTAGCCGCCGCGGAGGACGTAGGTTGCGAGCGAGAGGTACATCATGGCGAGGAGGATGACAACGGTCCGGGTGAGGCGGTTGCGGTAGAAGCGGTGCGAGCCGGTGACGATTTTGGCAAAGGCAATGATGATGACGGCGGCGGCAATGGCAGAGGCGAGGAGGGCGGCGTTGGCCCAGAAGAGAACCGGAAAGACCGAGGAGACGATGCAGCCCGGGCGGATGAATTCGGCGTCCATGGTGACGAGGGCAAAGACGGCGTAGACGGAGCGGAGCTCGGGCGAGAGGTGCTCTGTGTTCATCTTGGCGACGCCGCGGATCATCTGGACAGTGATGACGGCGCGCGAGATGGTGGAGAGGGTGCGGTCCTTGACAAAGACGGCGGCAACAATAAAGGCGCCATAAAAGACCGAGTTGGCGAGGATGAGGCCGGCAAAGATGCCGTCTGCGTTTGCGCCACACGAGACGCACTCTGTTCCGCGCAGAAAGTAGCCCTCTGCGCACTCGGCGCAGTAGTCACCCGTGTAGCCGCGGCCGCAAGCTGCGTTCTGCCCACCAAGACAGCGTGCGAGCGCCGGCTCTGGGCAGGGTTCGACCCAGCCGACGCGCTCGTTGGGCGTCCAGTAGCCGGGCAGCGGCCACATGCGGAAGCCGCCGGGACAGTACGCACCCTCGGGACAGGAGCGGCAGGCGATGCCGCGGCCAAACGAGCCAGGCTGCGGACAGTCGTCGGTAAAGTACATGGTGCGGGCGAGGATCGACGATGCCGAGCGAATGTTGGTCACGTTGAGGGTCTGGTATCCCTCTGCGGCGTACGAGGGCGTGACGATGGCGAGAGTCGAAGAGTTGTAGTAGGTGAGGCGTGAGTCGGAGAAAGCGTAGTGCTCGCTGCCGAGGCGGACGGAGCAGCCGGGTTGAAAGTCTGACCCGAAGAGGGTGAGCGAGCAGCCGACGAGAGGGCAGATGGCGGGAGAGACGGCAAGTAGGCGCGGGTCTGAGAACTCGCCGGGCTCAGCACCAGAGCCTGTGCCCCACGAGCCGGTAAAGTCGGCAAAGACCAGCGAGGGGTCGGGCGGGAAGGAAGTGCCGTTTGCGGCAAGGAAGGAAGTGCCGATGACACGGACGGCGAGTGCGTCTAGGGGTGGACCGACAAACGAGGACGAAGCTCCTGTTGAGACGATGGAGATGCGGAGGGTCATGTAGCTGCCGGGATCGAGCCAGACAGCGATGTAGTCGCCGTCTGGCGGAGTGAGCGGCGGGTCAAAGGCGAGGAGGGCGTCGACAGCGGGGCGCGAGGCGATGGTCGAGCCAAAGCCTGCGCCGTTGGACGGGTACGAAAAGAAGAGGTCGACGGTGTCGCCGGCCGAGATGATGACGTCCTTGTCGTTGTCGTCGACGACGTGGCCGGCGACAATGACGGGTGGACGAATGGGGATCTCGCAGGTGGGGCCCTGCCAGCGCGGGGCACAGGCGCATGCCGGGAGGACGGCGTTGGTGAGGGGGCAGGTGCGAAAGGCGTAGAAACCCCCACGTGTGCCGATGGAGGCGGCGCCCATAACGATGGTGTCGCCACCGGCCGAGAGCTCATCAATGTACATCATGGCAGCGGAGGAGTGGGCGAGGAGAGGCGGGTTGCCCGGGGCGGCGACTGAGGCTGTGGGTGAAAAGATGCCCGGGGAGAGCTCGGAGAAGACTTCGAGGTGGGATGTGGCCGAGCCAGTGGTGACAGCGGAGAGCATGCCGGAGGCGTCCTTGAACAAGTCGAGGGCAAAGCCGAAGCGGAACGGGTCGCCTGTGCCCGGGTTGGGTTAACCGCCTCACCGACAACGTTCCAAGAGCCGATGCCATCGTAGCGGAGAAAGACGATCTCGCCCTTGGCGTTGGAGAGTGTACCCGACTCAAAGGTATTGGCAACGGCGAGGGTGTCGTCCATGGCGGCGATGCCGGCAAACTTTGACGACGAGCCGGCGAGGCTGAGCTCTGCGGGGGTGAGGATGCGGTGCTCAACGTAGGAGATGCCGTCTGCGGCGTGGAAGATGGTGAGGATGTTGTGAGCAGAGTTGGTGATGGAAGAGCCGACATTATGGAGGGTGAAGAGCCAGTCCCCGGCAGCAGCCATGGCGTAGCCAAACGAGACCGGCTCGGTGTTTGGCCGACGTAGTTTGGCGCGAGGGTGTTGACGTGACCCCAGGCATCGGGACCACCTTGGTTGCGGGCAAAGACATCGATGGCGCCATAGGCTATCCTGGGCGGAGCCGGCGTACCGTCGTTTGTCAGAGGGATCTGAAAGAAGACGACGTCGCCATCGTGACGGATGCGAACCTTGGAGCCGATGATCTTGAGGCCGGTAGCAGACGTTGCGGTGAGGGTAGTGAGAAGACCCCAAGCATCAGTACCACCGACATGTCGACCAAAGACAAGAACTTGATCATTCGAAGGAGGAGCGAGGAGCTTATGAGCGTAAAAGGTAGCGACAGCGAGGACGTTGCCATTTTCAGCGAGAGAGACAGAAGCACCAAAGTTACAATCAGCAGCGATGGCAGCACCTGCCGAGGGATGCCAGAGCATTTTGTGGAGGGCAAAGGAAGAATTTTCTTGACGATAATAAATGCGAACCACACCCGTTTGCATGCTCCCCAGCTCTGTTCCAGGACCACCCACGACGACCACATGACCATCACCAGAGACATCCGTAGAAATACCGAACCGATCTTGGTCAGCATTGGTATGCCCTTGCGTATCATACAACCAGCTAGGATTGATCACATCAGGCGTGTCTGTGGGGAACTCCTCCGTCACCAACTCCACCGCACCTCCACCGAGAGGAACAGCGACAAGGAGAAGGAGGAGGGTGACCAAGGTGAGGTGGGGGATGGGTATGGAAGACATATATGTGTGTGGTGTGTGTGTGTGTGTGTGTGTGTGCGGAGTGTGTGTGAGGGGTGGGGTTGTGGGATATGTGTGTGTGTGGGGGGGTGTAGGGGTATCTGTGTGGGTATGTGTGGTGGTGGTGGTGTGTGTGGTGGTGGTGGTGGGAGGGGGGGTGAGTGTAGTGTGTTG
>NW_013657609.1:108337-114822 GCF_000142905.1 Thecamonas trahens ATCC 50062
GGTAGTCGCGTGGGACGCACTTGCCGTGGCGGTTGTAGCCGGTGGGGCGGGCGTGGGTGAGGAGGCGGCCGAGGATAGGGACCTTGAAGATGAGAAAGTGGACGGAGAGGAGGCCGTAGAGGGTTTTGGTCCAGTAGATGGTCGACTTGAGGCGCCAGTTGGAAGAGAGACCCTCTGCGGCGATCGAGGTGCGGCGGTCGTGGTCGTCGAGGGCGGCCCAGACGATGACGGAGAAGCAGACGAGAAAGACGAAGGCATCGAGGATGACAAAGGCGCGCAAGCGGCCGCCGCGGCCAGCGTACCTTGGCTTGCCGCAGCACGAGCCGACGATGCGGCCTGGGCTGTGCGGATCGACGGCCGAGGCGTCGCCGGAGCGTGAGCCGTCATCGGACGACGGCGTGCCGTGGCGGGCGTGGAAGGCATAGACTTCGTCGGGCGAGAGGATGCCGTTGCCGTCGACGTCGTACTGGGCATGGGCCGAGGAGAGGACCTCCAGCGAGGTCCCGCCCTTCTTCTCGGACCGCGGGAGGAGGGCGGCGGCGAGCCAGACCATGACGACTTGCAAGAGAAAGAAGCCGGCCTCCCACAGCGGGAGGGTGGGCCCGGTCTTGGCGCACTCGTTGACGGCTGGAGAGTCTGGGCCGGTGGTGCAGAGGTAGTAGAGGACGGCACCGTAGCAGGCCGGGAACAGGCCACCGGTGATAAACTGGACGCCCTTGAAGGAGAGGATAAAGTCGACGAGCTGGAACTCGTCCGAGTGGTCGATGGCGAGGAGGACGGCAAGATAGAAGGCCTGCGGGACGCCAAAGAGTGGAAATACAGAGGCGAGGGTGAGGAGGAGGAAGAGCGGGTTGCGGAGACGGCGCCAGAGCGATCGATCATAGGGTCGGAGTGTGTAGAGAAACCCAGCACGGAGCCAAGCGAGCGGACCCGGCCAACCACAGCACGGCGGAGGACGACCATGATCAACAGGCACCTTTGCCACGGCCATCTTGTCCAGGACAGCGCCCATGACCTCGATCTTGACGTCTGGCCAGATGTCATCAATGGTGGCATCGACAGCTCTCTGCACAGCAGCAGGCATGTACGGATCCTTGGCCCGGGCCTTGACGGCTTCCCCCGCAGCATCCAGAGCTCTAGAGACACGTGCCTCCAGCAGGAGTGCCACACGAGTCTTGATCCGAGCCAGAGCGTTGGCACGGAGCGCATGGACTTCATCCGACAGATCCGACAGCGAGTTGATGACTTCGTCCGGGAGTGAGCGGACGACCCGACGGCGGACGTTGCCCAAGAGACCGAGGGCTTTGCGGACATGAGGTGTGTGATGGGAGGAGGAGGAGGAGGAGGGGGAGGAGGAGGAGGAGGAGGAGGACGTGGTGGCGTGGGTCGTGCCCATGCCAAAGGGCATGATGATGGGAAGAGGGGTGGTGGTGGGAGAGGGAGGCGGGCGGGCGGGGGGAGGGACGGGGGGGGGGGAGTCGGGTGTATTAGGTGGGTGGATGTGGGTGTAAGGGGTGGGGGGAGGTGGTGGGCGGGCTGATGGTGGGCAGTGGTGGTGGGTAGGTAGGTAGACTGCGTGCGGGCGGACAGACTGTAGGTAGACTGCGTGCGGGCGGGCAGACTGCGGGCGGGCGGGCAGACTGCGTGCGGGCGCGGGTAGACGGGTCAGGCCGAAGACTCGAGGGCGCGGAGAGTGGCATCCCACGAGACAAACTTGAGCGAGAGCAGCCGCATGACCTCGTTGTACTCTTGAAGCGTAGCCTGGGTCGCCGAGTCCAGCCCGGAGGCCTGCAGGGAGGCATCTAGATGAAGCTCCTCCAGCCGAGCGAGCTCTGGAGCATGACGCGGGAGATCGGCAATGTGCACCGAGTCCAGCACATGCTTGCTGCCAGCCAGCTCGTCCAAAGCCGACGAGAGCGAGTTGATGAACGGCTCTGCAGCCTCCACAAGGGCGATCTTTGTCTCTGTCGCCAGCAGCCTTGCCGCCGGTGAGATTTTGAGCTTGTCCGGAGCACCTGGAGGACGATAGGCCGGAGCGAGAAGACCAGCAGCCTCAGCTGCTTCCGACTTGGCCACCACCTCTGCCAGCACCTCATGACCCACTCCCGCCACCATGTCGTCCACCTCGGCCGTCATCGATGCCACAGCATTGGTCAACGTATCCAGCATCGACGGAATGATACGGCCTTGTCCGTCGCGCGACTGGCCGCCCACCCGCGTCTCCAGCGCTGCGAGTCGGTCCACAACCTCACGGCTACTCTCCTGCATGGTGGTATACGTGTGTGTGTGTGTGTGAGGGGGGGGGGGTGGGAGTGGTGTGTGTGTGTGTGTATGGGGGGGTGTCAGGCAGGCGGGCGGACTGGCGCGACTTGGGGGTTTGGAGGCTGATCAGAATGTGATCAGAGTGCGATAGGCGATAGGCATGGTACGGAGGGATCGGGGTTGGGGTTGGGGTTGGGGTTGATGTTGTGTGTTGTGTGTGTGTATGTGTATGTGTATGTGTATGTGTATGTGTATGTGTATGTGTGTAGGAGGTGGTGGTGGTGGTCAGGCAGGCGGGCGGGCAGGGCAGGTGGGCGGACAGATAGGGAGGCAAGCAAGGTGAGCTGGCTCGGGTGAGGGTTCTGATCAGAGTAGGGAGCGTGGACGATGGACCTGTTCATCAGATCAGTTTGGGCCACATGTACGTAACAGTCTCGGAGGCCTGCCTATGTGGCTCGGGCCAAGCCTAGTCGGATTCCAAGTCCTTTTGCGCCACAAGCAGCTGTCTGGTACCGCCTGGCGCCACTATGTAGCTGGGGCAAGATGGAGAGGCTCATCGTCCAGCCCCCCCCCCCCCCCCCCCCCCCCCCCTCCCGCGCGCTTCACCTACACCTTCAAGAACGACCAACCTTGCCCGATTTCTAGGCGTGATTATTCCTGAAGGTTCCCGAGTGCCCGATTTGGAAAAAATAAACCCGACCCCCCCCCTTCCCGAGACGAAGCTACCTGCCACAATCAATGACATCATGATCATACCACGATCAAGCTCGTCAAGCTTGGCAAGTTCGTCAAGTTCGTGAAGGCGATCAAGTCGGGCCGAGTGATCGAGAGCGAGAGCAAGAGCGAGAGCGAGAGAAGACGGACAGACTCGACTCGATTGTTTTCTGAAACGATTGATTGATTGACCGTTGGACTGCATTGATCATGGCGACTGACTACGGAGTTGATCTCACCAATGGTGAGGGCAAGTGCTTCAAGCGTATCATTACCGAGGGCAAGGGCTCTGCCATGCCCCAGACCGGTGACACTGTCTCGGTCCACTACACCGGCACCTTGCTTGACGGCTCTGTCTTCGACTCGTCTGTCGAGCGTGGTGAGCTCTTCACCTTTGAACTCGGCCAGGGTACGTTCCCATACTCACCTTCTCATGTCACCATACTCTCCATGTAGCCCATATCTTGCTCTCTCTGGCCATGTCTTTGCCTTCTTCATACCTTGCCCCAACTCCACACCGCCGCCGCCAACGTCTCCACCGCCGACCGGTGCTTCACGAAGGAGTGCGAACACTGAGCGACGATGGCGACCCGGGAGACGGCGGCTGTCCACCCCCAAATTTTTGTACATTTTTTGTTCTGTTTTGCAACTCACCCCCCCCCCCCCCCCTTCCCCGCAGGCCGCGTCATCAAGGGATGGGACACTGGAGTGGCGACGATGAAGAAGGGCGAGAAGGCCATGCTCACGTGCAAGCCCGAGTACGCATACGGCGCGCGCGGCTCGCCGCCGAAGATCCCGCCCAACGCCACGCTGCAGTTTGAGGTCGAGCTGTTCTCGTGGAAGTCGGCGGCGGACTTGACCGACGACGGCTGCCTGCAAAAGTACGTGGTGACCAAGGGCGCCGGGTGGCGCAAGCCGCGGGCACCGTACCGGGTCAAGGTCAAGGTTGTGCAGCTTGACGATGCGGGAGCGACGCCTGCGGCCGACGAGGCCGAGACCCTGGTCGACGCCGCCGAGCCGGTGAGCCTCACGCTCGGCTCGGGCGCGTCGCCGACGCTCGATATGGTCCTCCCCGAGATGGCCGAGGGCGAGGTGGTGCGGCTGGTGGCGTCGGGTGTCTCGCCCGGGCACTACCTCCGCCCGCAGCTCGCGGCTGGCATCCACATGCCCGACGACCCCAACGACGAGACTGCGTCGCGGGCGTACCTTGTCAAGCTCTTGGGGTGGGCCAAGGTCGAGGACGTGTCGGCGGACAAGGACGGCTCGCTCATGGCCGAGTTTGTGGCCGAGGGCGAGGGCTACGTCAAGCCGCGCGAGGGGCGACGGTGACCATGGCGTACGCCATCAAGGCCGGCGAGGGCGAGGGCGCGGAGGTGCTGGCCGAGGCCTCCTCCGACGCGCCGCTGGTCTTTGACATCGACGCGGCGGATCCGAACGTGCCGGCGGTGCTCGACACGCTGGCGCGGTCGATGGCCAAGGGCGCCGAGCTTGTGGTCCGGGCGGCGCCGAGCGCGGTGCCTGACGCGGTCCGCGAGGCCGCCGGCGACGGCGTCGATGCCTTTACCATCACCGCCAGCATGCTCGCGTTTGAGAACGAGCCGTACGAGACGGCCATGAACGAGGCGCAAAAGTTCGAGTTCGCGGGCAAGCGCAAGGCCGAGGGCAACCGGCTTTACGGCGCCGGTGACTACGCACGCGCCGCCGAAAAGTACGCCAAGGCGCTCAAGTACTTTAAGGCATCGGCGACCGACGCGGCGCCTGATGCGTGGTCGAGCTCGGACGACGAGGGCGACGACGAGGGTGGCGCCGACGCCGACGCGACCGGGCCGTCTGCCGACGAGAAGAACAACCTCATTCTCACCTGCCACCTCAACGAGGCGGCGTCGCAGCTCAAGCTCGCCGACGGCGCGGCCAAGGCCGTCGCGTCGTGCTCGGCGGCGCTCCAGCTCGACAGCACCTCGCTCAAGGCCTGGTTCCGCCGGGCGCAGGGCAACATGGCGCTCCACGAGTACGACGCCGCTGAGGCCGACTTTGCCAAGGTCCTCGAGCTGGATCCGGAGAACAAGGCTGCGGCCAAGGGCATCAAGCGGGCCAAGGCGTTCGCTGTCAAGGAGAAGAAGCGGCAGAAGAACCTGTACGCCAAGATGTTCGGCTGAGGCGGCGGCGGCGAGCCGGAGCTTGTGACGAAGAGAGAGCTTCCTTGCTGCGATTTTTGAGACAATGAAGAGCACAAGCACCATTTGTCTGTGGCTCACATGGAGGGAGCGGCAAACTGGCGGCAGGCGTAGCAGAGCGGGGCGGGATCGTCGGCGTGCGGGAGCTCGTCGATGGCGCCGTAGTGGACGCCGGTGGGGACCGGGCCGGACGACGGGGCGCCGGCAATGCGCGGGAGCGCGATCCGGCCGCAGCATAGGGCGCAGAGGCGCGGGTCAAACGCCGCCTCGTCCGGCACGTCGAGCTTGCGCACGGTCTTGGCGATGGCGTTGAGGGTAGCCGGGAACTCGTCCTGCAAGCCAGCCATAAAGGTGGCGGTGAGCTGGCGGAGGGTGGCCTTGGCGCTCGGCGCTGGGATCGACGGCCCGCGGGTGAATGGCGGGAGCTCGGCGGTGAGCAGGGAGCGGGCACGGACGACGCCGCGCATCTCGACATGCAGGTTGCTCAGCAGCGGGCGGAGGAGCCAGAGGTTCGGCTCGCCTGGGACAACAGCCTCCATGTTGACGGCGTCGGGCACCTGCTCGCCGCGGCCGTTGACGAGCATCATAAAGGCGTCGACGGCCAGAGCCGTCGCCGACGTGCCGCAGATGAGGGCATCAGCGCCCACTCTCCGCGCATACGCCACCAGCGCGCGATGGCGGAGGAGATGCAGAAGCTCTTCCCGGGCCGAGAGCGTCTTCTCGGCGGCGAGCATGCTCGCCACTCGTGCCACACCCTCTGCAGACGGCAGGTGAGGCCAGAGCTCAGCCGAGATGGTAGTGACGTCAAGCGAGAGAGACTGAGCGTCTGCCGCGGCCATCACGGCAGCCGCAGCAGCAGCGCGATCATCATCCGAGGCCAGAGCTTTGAGATGAGGCGAAGTATCGATGAACACGCCTTGAACACGCCACTTGATCTTGGCATACTCTGCAGCTTCGTTCTCTGCCAAAAGATACGCGAGATATACGCTCGATGGACCGCCAGAAAAGCCAGAGCAACAGTAGTGCCCGAGGCAAGGAGACCCGATCGCGTCAATTGGCTCCGAAAAAGAGTCCGCCGTGTCCGAGCCGAGAGCGTCCGCTCCACGCACGAGCCACAGAGGACGCGATTGCGGAGCGCCACAAGGACCTCCTCATCCTCTCCGCCGCACTTGGCGCACACCCTATCCTTTGGCCGGCCCACCGCCTCGTGCGCTCCGTCGTCCTCCGGGTTGGCCTCGCACATTGCGGGGCGAGTGGAGTGTGAGCGGCTTCGATGGATGGGAGGGGGGGGGATGGGGATGGGGATGATCAGGGGGATGGGAGTGGGAGTGGGAA
>NW_013657609.1:114922-117290 GCF_000142905.1 Thecamonas trahens ATCC 50062
TGGTGATGACGATCACGGTAAAACGTTCTACATGGCAAGCACGCTGTACATGGCAAGCGTGTGGGTTGTGCTTCCGGCTGGGCTGACACAACCTTCAGATCTCTACGTTGTCAGGCGATGTCGGGGTGGGGGGTACCAGGAGATGATGGAGGTACCAGGTGATGGGTATCCGGCGATGAGCACACCAGACCGCGCTACATCTGCGCACTGTCTGATGTCAGCCCTGTGGTGACGATGTGGCGAGGCATGTACATGTACGTACCTCTGTCTCTGTCAGTGCGACTTGACTGACAATGACCGTGGGGGGGGGGAGTTGGGGGGGGGAGGGGGGGGGGAAGGGGAAGGGGAGGACACTCGACTGTGACGAGAGTGTAGAGACGGTCAGGGCCAAGGGCAAGGAGGGTGGAGGATGATGCATGTGCATGAGCTGGTGCAGGAGGACAGGGAGCGGTATGCTGAGGCTGTGGGCAAGGTACGTGGTCGGGGAAGGGGAAGAGGGGAGGTGAGGAGGGGAGGGGAGGGAGGAGGGGAGGGGGTGTACTCATCCAATGGTGAGGAGGGCGGGAATGGGTGGTGGGGATGGTGGTGGTGGTGGTGGTGGTGGTGGTGGTGGTCATGATGGTGATGATGGTCATCATTGTGGTGGTGGTCATCATCGTGGTGGTGGTCATGATGGTGATGATGGTCGCGATCGTGGTTGTGATGATGGTTGTGCGCTTGGTCGTCGACGTGGTCGTGGTCGTCGACGTGGACGTGGACGTGGTTGTGGTCGTGGACGTGGATGTAATCGTGGTCGTGGTCGTGGTCGTGGTCGTGGTCGTGGTCGTGGTCGTGGTCGTGGTCGTGGTCGTGGTCGTGGTCGTGGTCGTGGTCGTGGTCGTGGTCGTGGTCGTGGTCGTGGTCGTGGTCGTGGTCGTGGACGTGGTCGTGGTGGCCATGGTGTTCGGGCTCATGGTCGGGCTCGGTGCTGTACGTGGATCGACATGTCTGTAGGTGCTAGAAGAGACACCGTTTGTAACCGACGTCATGAAGCAGGTCATCATGGCGCTGATCGATGAGATCATGGCGACGGACGGGCCGGCAAGAGAAGCCCGCCAGCGGTTGGCGAGCGCGCTGCAGACGGCCAACTTGTCCGAGCCGGTGCTTCGACACGTGAGACAGCTGAGGCTGGCGACGGCGCATGCATACGTCACTGCGGCGTATGCGCCGTACTCACGGGAGGCACTCATCTCCAACGGAGTCGGCAGCTCGATGATGGTTGGCGACGAGGGCATGCCGGGCGCGTCATCGAGCCCGCCGGCAATCTGCACTTCGCCGATAGTGAAGCGCAAGCGCGAGATGGACGACGACAACGGCGCGATGGTTGAGATTCTCTCGCCGCTTGTGCTCGACGTCCCAAGCTCGCGCCCGTCGGGCGGCCTGCAGCTACCGTCACGGAAGCGGCGCTCGCGATCAGGCGTCGGGTCGGACTCGGACTCGGGAGTCGACTCGGAGTTTGGCTCGGGGCCGAGTCCGGACGCGGGCGAGAGCTCTGGGCGGGCCCGCTCAGGGACGCCCGGCGGCTTGGCGTCGCCGCAACGGATGGCGCGCGGGCGGGCGCGGCGAGGGCTCTCGCCGGCAAGCAGCAACGAGGACTTGCTTGCCCACATCACCCGGCTGTTTGGCGGGGCGGCTGCCGACGCGGCCGTAGCCTCGCCGCACTGGGCGCACTGGTCGGCGCAGGCTCTCCTTGACCTTGTCATTGACAGCAACATGCTCTACGGCAACGATCCTGCCTTTGCGCAGAATCTGGCCATCACCGAGCTCCGGTTCGACCGGCGGACGCGGCGGTGCGAGGTGGCGCGGACGGTGGCGCAGGCATGGGAAAGCGGAGAAGGCAGCAGTGCCGGCTCGCCGGCCGGTCACACACCGCCTGCGCCTGTCAAGCAGGTCTGGGGCGTCGGCCTCAGCCCGATCATTGCGTCGATGCCCGTGGTTGTCGTCGTCGAGCAGACCGCGCCCGGCGGCGAGCCGCTGGTCTGGCTCTACGACGCCTCCTCGCCGACAATACCGCGAGTCAAGGTCGCGCTGCTGTTTTTCATCGCCACACTCGGCATAATGTAGTTGCGCACTGTATACTGTATCAAATATCAACACGCAGCCGGCCCGCCCACAGCGACCGATGTCTCAGCGACCGATGCCAAAGCCGACCGATGCCAAGCCGACCGATGCCAAAGCCGACCGATGCCAAGCCGACCGATGCCAAGCCGACCGATGCCAAGCCGATAACACGCTACCCATACCGATCCCCCCTCCCCCCTCCCCCCTCCCCGCCCATCCGCCCCGCCCATCCGCCCCGCCCATTCCCCCCCCCCCCCCCCCCCCCCCC
>NW_013657609.1:117969-131184 GCF_000142905.1 Thecamonas trahens ATCC 50062
TACCCACTGCCATCCCCCCCCTCCCCCCCCCCCCCCCCTCCCCCCCCAGGTCAGGTCACCTGTCCTGTCCTCAGCCGTTGTGTTCCAAATGGCGACATGGTAGTCACCCCCCCCCCTCCCCCTCCCCCCCCCTCCCCCCCCTACCATACTCACACTCATGTACATATACCATATACCCCCTTCCCATGGGTATGGGATTATAGCTGTGGTTGGTGGTGCGGAAGCTCGGCAGCAGCAGCAGTGGTGATGGTGGTGGTGATGGTGGTGGTGGTCGTGGTGGTGGTCGTGGTGGTGGTGGTCGTGGTGATGGTGGTCGTGGTGGTGGTGATCGTGGCGAGGGCAGGTCGATCAGTGGACAGGGAGCGGGTTCGGTGACGGATGGTGCTGGTGCTGGTGCTGGTGCTGGTGCTGGTGCTGGTACTGGTGCTGGTGCGGGTGCTGGTACTGGTCGCTCGGATGATCCGGTGGAGGAGGTGGTGGTCAAGGAGAGTGATGGTGGTGTCGAGGCGGCGCTGGTGGTGGTGAGGGAGGTGAAGGAGAGGCTGGCAGAGAAGGTGGTGGTCGAGTTGGATGGTTGGGACTTTTCGCCAAAGGTGGCAGAGGCCTCTCCTCAGGTCGAAGTCCTCAGGGGAGAGCTGGTCGCCCTCCTCGAGTCGGCCAACGTCTCCAAGATTGTCCTCCGCAATGTGCAGCACACTGGCCGGCTGCTGACCAACAAGATGGCAAAGACGCTGGTTGGTATCGAGGTTCATGAGACCATCTTCCACGAGCACGACGGTCTTGTCCTCGGCTCGCTCATCATCTCCTCGCCGGTCATCGAGTCGGTCGTCTTCTCGGGCAACGACTCGTACTCCAAGGGCATCATTTCGCTCTGCGCCAAGCTCGGCAAGTCGCAGACGCTCAGGACGCTTGACTTTTCACACAACAACTTTATGGGCTTTGTGGGCAACGTCATCTCGCAGGTGGTTGAGTCGGCCAAGGCGCTGGCCCACATCTCGCTCGCCCACAACCAGCTCCGCTCGCTCGGCGTCCGGCCTATTGCTCGCGCCCTTGCCAACTCGACGCAGCTCATCAGCATCGACCTCACTGACAACCACATCGAAAAGGCTGGCCTTGACGACCTCATCCAGGCTGTCGAGGCTCTGCCTGCGGGCCTCCCGCTCGAGACCGTGGTCCTCGACGAGAACCCGGCGCTGAGCGCAGCGGACCTGGCTCGGCTGGCTGCAGCAATGGGCAGCGACCGGGCGTGATGAAATGAACATGGCCACGCAGTGCAGCTTTTACAGATTAGATGCGTGTTAGCTTTGTGTGAGGGCCGAGGCGTCGCCCGAGGTCATAAAGGCGGTCATGGCGTCGGTGGTGACGAGCTCGGCGACGACGCAAGAGACGGTGAGGACGTAGGTGGCCGGCGAGAAGCCGAGGCGAGTCCTGTTGGAGACAGCATAGAGCGAGGTGCCGGGCTCGTCCTTGGCTTGCGCGGCGAGCTTGCGGGCGCGGCAGGCAAACTTGGCGCATATGGCCTTGACAGCCTTGCGGTCGAGCTCGTTGACCTGGACCCAGGCGCCGACGGAGAGGCCGGTGCCAACCTGGGCCGGCGAGGTGGCGAGGTAGCCGACATTGTCGTCGCGAGCAAAGGCGTGCGCGTGCGAGAGCAGGTCGAGGATAGCGTGGATAGAGTTGGTGGCGGCGACGAGGTCGCCGTCGGTCCGGCGGACGACAACGAGGATGTGGTCCTCATGGTTGACCCAGACGACGGCGGTCTCGGCGGCGTGGCGGTCGGTGCCGAAAAAGACGGCGCGGCCGTCCGGGTACCCTTCGTCCATGCCGACAGTTTGCTGGGGCGGGAGGTAGCCGCCGGGGATGAGGGCGTCGGCGGCGAGGGTGGCCCAGTCGTCGGAGACGGCGTCCGGCAGCGGCACAGCCTCAAACGACCAGCCGCTGCCGAGAGCCTCGACAGCACGGGCGAGGACGTCTGCGCGCGACGCAGCGGTGGCGAGCGGCGAGAACGGGAGGTCGGCGTAGTTGCGGACGGCAGAGAGCTGGATCCGCTTCACCATGGGGTTCTCCACGTGGTTCATCTTGGCGAGCTCGGCGGTCTCCCACGCGTCGACGTCGGGAGCGAGAGCGCCGGGCTCGACGCCGTGAAACTCGGCGACGAGCGGGCGGAGAAAGGCAGCAAAGGCGCTGTACGACGAGGCAGCACCAACGTAGATGCCGGGTGTCCGGCTCGGGTCTGCAAGGACCGGGCGGAGCATGCGGGAGATGGAGTCGCCCTCGGGCGTCACCTCGCTCCCGAGCGCGGACCACACCAATGGTGTGAGGTGCTTGCGAGCGAGCGCCCGCGGGCCGTCGACCAGCGGAGGATAGTCGTCAGGCAGCGTAGTAGCGGCGTCGGCATCGGCAGCAGGCCAGCCTTGATCACCAGGAAGACCTGACAGATCGAGCGACTTTGGCGAGTCTGTGCGTGACTTTGTCTTCTTCTTCTTCTTCTTGCCCTTGCCCTTGCCCTTTGGCGGCAGACCCCGCGCCCTACGACAGGCATCGGCATGATTGGCCCAATCTGCCGTCTGATGTTCCTTGGAGCAGTACCTTGCCGTCCGACAGGCGCAATGAAGGCGAGCACGAGTATCGCCACACAGAGCACACTTCCGCGACTCGGCACCAACATCATCATCATCAGTAGCAGCAGCAGCAGCAGAGTCAGCAGCAGCAGCAGCAGCAGCAGCAGTAGTGTCAGCAGCAACAGTGTCAGTATCGGAAGTAATGGTCATGGTGGTGGCCTTGGTGGCAGCAGCAGATCGTGCCCGTGGTGATGGACGAGAGTCAGAGGAGGAAGAGAGTCGCCGCCAGGTCCATGCCACGCCGACGACGGCAAGTACAGCTGCTGTGGCTCCGAGTGCAAGTTGCACATACGGGTGCGTCACGGTGACTCCCGGAGGAGTGCCTTTGTTCTTGCCTCCGCTCATGGTGGAGTGGGGTGTGTGTGTGGGTGGGGGGGGGGGGGGGGAGGGGGCGGGTCGTGTCGCGCCAAATGGCGGGCGGTTTGGCGGGAGAGTTGGCGGGGAATTTGGTAGGAGGGGGGGGGGGATGATGGGGGTGACCATGGTGGTGGGGGTGACCATGGGGGTGGTGGGGGTGATCATGGTGGTGGGGGTGACCATGGGGGTGGTGGGGGTGATCATGATGATGGGGGTGACCATGGGGGTGGTGGGGGTGACCATGATGATGGGGGTGACCATGATGATGGGGGTGACCATGATGATGGGGGCGACCATGATGATGACGAGGATCACCATGACGATGGGGTTGACCATGATGATGACGAGGATCACCATGACGGCGGCCAAGGGACGGCAGCGGGACAGAGGTGGGCAGTCAGAGCTTGGACTTGATCTTGGGGTTGCTGCCGATGAACTTGATGTGCTGGCCGGTAAAGTACGATTTGCCTGAGACGGCATCTCTGGCGTCAACATCAAGAAAGGCGATGCGCGAGCCGACGGATCGGGCAGAGGCAGTGACGGTGATGGTGGCGCCCTTGGGGGCTGCGCCTGTGTACTGGGTGTGGATCTCGATGGAGACGCCTCCAGTCGTGGTCTTCTCGGGAGCGAGTGCAACCAGGGCAATGGTCGAGAGTACATCCACAGCAGTAGCAGCTGCCCCACCATGTAGAAATCCGTTGATGTTGGTAATCTCCTTTCCCACAACCAGATCAAAGACAACCTCCCCACCGTCCTCGTCGACACGGACAAGCGAGGTATGTGGGGCGAGAATCGACGAGAACGACGGTGTCCGTCCGCTAAGCAGCAGCTTTTCCAGCTGTCGACCACGTTCACTTCCGTTCATGACAAGGGGAGAGGGGAGAGAGGGAGGAAGGGAGATAGACAAAAAATCAAGATGAATGTGTCCCCGTAATGCCCATACCTACCCCCGACAAGGCCTCCATGACCTGTCCCTGTTGGTCCCTCTCCTCGTGACCAGACCACCATTCCTCCACCATCCCCCTTCCCTTTCATCCCCACTCACATGTCCATACACTCTAACTAAATAATTTCCTTCCTAATGTGACAGTCTCCCACATAATGCCCATACCTACCCCCAGCGAGCCCTTCATGCCCCGCCCCTCCGTACTCGCACCACCCACCAAGTCGTACACCTGTCTAGCGCCGCTAAGCACAGCCGTAGCCCACGTCGCGACCAGCTACCACACAGTCAACGGGCTGCTTCTTTGAAAACGTTTGTCGAGCTCGTCTTCTGGGTGGTGGTAGGGCATGAAGCCTGCATCGAAGAGGGCGGCGGCGACGGCGGCGGCGGGTCAGACTGGTCGGCCCGGTCCGGGGAAACAGGCGAGGCGACGGGGACCGATTCGGCAGGGATTGGCGCGATCAATGGGCTCGACGGCCGGTCGGCAGGGATTAGCGCGACCAACGGGCTCGGCGGCCGGTCGGCAGGGATTGGCACGATCGATGGGCTCGGCGGCCGCTCGGCAGCCGTCAGGACTCGCAAGATCAGCTCGGTCAGGTGGCTCATCGTCATCGTCGTCAACGTCGGCGTCGACCTCTGCTTTTCTGTCGGCGTCGCTGTCAAACTCGGGGCTGAGCGGGAAGCGGCAAAGCGCCAATGCAACGGTCTCGGCAGCTGTGGAGGAGAGGTTGGAGGAGGCTGCGCATGCCATGGCCGCGCTGCAGCCAGAGTCTGCGCTGGTCATCCTCACCCGGGCCTTGTTTGTGGCGCCAAGGAGCGCGAGACTGCACTTTGAGCGCGGGGCGTTGCTGGAGCTGCTGGGCGACGTCGGCGCGGCGGCGGCGTCGTTTGCGCTCGCTCAAGAGTGCACCAAGGACGACGAGTACATGCTCGGGCGACGCGCGCGCGATCGCGAGGCAGATGTGCGGTACACCGAGGGCGTGCGGCTGTTGAAGGAGGGCGACGCGGAGGGCGCCGCCCGGTGGCTGGAGGCTGCGTGCGAGCTCAAGCCCGAGGCTGCAGGCATGGCCATCCACAAGGCTGCGGCGTATCTGGCGCTTGGCGCGCAAGAGGCAGCGCTGGTGGTCCTCACGCAGATTGTGGACAAGGTCGAGTCGGAAGGGAGCGGGTCGGAGACCAAGCTCGCGGCGCTGGCCATGCGGGCGACGCTGCTGCACAACATGCGCCGGCTCCGCGAGGCCCACTTGGATGTTATCCGGCTGCTGCGACTCTCGCCGCGGCACAGGATCGGACTTGCACTCTCGCGGCAGTGGGACACGCTCCAAGCCACGTACCGGGTCGAAGCTGCTCACAAGCAGCTCAACGGCGAGATGGAGGAGGCGGCGACGTCGCTGGCACGTGCGCGCGAGCTCGCGCCCGACGATCCGGCCCTCATCCTGCGCGAGTGCTCCTTGGCGCGCCAGCAGGGCGAGCACGAGACGGCCCTG
Source organism: Thecamonas trahens ATCC 50062 (assembly GCF_000142905.1). NCBI lineage: Eukaryota > Apusomonadida > Apusomonadidae > Thecamonas > Thecamonas trahens. The sequence goes on from NW_013657609.1 coordinate 123,378, forward strand.
GCGCTGCTCGACTCGCTCGCACAGAGCAGCAAAATGACAGCCGTGCAGCGGAAAACTCGCGAGACGTACTACGCGCTCGTCCACAACGACCTCGGTGTGGCGGCGTACCTCACCGGTGACCATCTCGCCGCCATCCGCGCGTTCAACAACGCGATCAAGACCGCGCCGGCAACGGCCGCGTTTTACATCAACCGCGGTGACGCGCGCCGCGACTCGGGCAAGCTCGAGCTGGCCATTGCCGACTATCACTCAGCCCATGAGCTGCTCGCCGGGCTCCGTGACACCAGCTCGACAGAGCAAAAGCACCAGCTCGACCTGCGGCTTTCGGTCTGCCACGACCAGCTGGGCTCAACCGAGTTTGTGCGCGGCAACTACGAGCACGCGGTGCTCGAGTTCTCGCAGGCAATCAAGCTCGCGCCGGTCGCCGATTACTACGTTCACCGCGCGCGGGCCTTCATCCAGTCGCACGACCTGGCGCGGCTGCGCGATGACCTGCGGGCGGCTCTCGCGCTCGACCCGGAGCATCGCGAGGGCGTCGAGCTGTTTGCGAGGTACTTTCCGCATGCTGATGCCCTGCGCGAGTGAGTCATGTGCGCCGTCCCCGTCGGCGAGACGGCGGCGTGATCCCGTTATTTACCACCGCCCCCGTCACCGTCACCGCCACCACCAAACCCTCGCCCCTGTCACTCCCATGGCTCCCATGGCTCTCATCGCCACCATCATTCGACCACTGCCGCGACTACTGTTAGTCGCTACCACGCGCGGCCGGCTGAGCAAAGCGAAGCGGCAAGCGCCTTCCTTTGCCAAGAGCTCTGATGGCATCAACACAATCGGCTCCGGAGGAGCGGGATGCCACCCACGCCACCCGTTTGATGACGACATGCGACGACGACGACCCTGATCTCGGGTGTACACAAGCGCGCGGCTGCAGCTCATGTACACATGGGTCACCATGCCGGTGGGTACGATTTTGCGCGAGCAGTGGAGACCAGCGCAGTAAACGCGAGCTATGCAACGACTCGGGCAGCAAGCGAGAGTGTTGGAGCGTCCAACCGTTTGATGGCATCATCGCCACCAGCGGCCTCCATCACGCCGTCGCCCGCATCTTCGGCAAGTCCTCGCCAGTGTCAGCTCGGTCCGAGGCCAGGACGAGTCAGGCCACGCGGTCCGTCTACGCCATCATCTCACTCTATCCCATGGGAGTGCAGCAACAGTTCGAGCACATGCTCGGCAGCCGTGGGCAAAGCGGCGAGTATGGCGTTGTACGGAGTGTGGTGGCTGTGACTCATCTGGCGGCCTCCCTCCTGCCTTTGGCAGTCATTGCCATAGCATGGCACAGTCGTCATTGGTGGCAATCACCTCCTGCTGCCACCATCATCATCATGGTCACCATCATCCATGGCATGATACTCATGATTGCCCATGGATATGGCATGGGCTTCCTCTATGGTCGTCTATATCCACAGTTTCCCATGTTGGAGGAGATCTCCGTGACCGATGACGGGAAGAGGTGGTCGACTCGGCTGTGGTCGGACAACCAGCAGAACTCGTCCATCGTCATGGTGCAGGGCTATCAAGGCGATCAGGTGGCTACTGATCAAGCTTTTGCTGTTATGAGATGCATGCGGTGTCTCTTTGAAGATGCCCACTTTCAGCTCATCATCTACCTCATCCTCTCCTTCCCGGCCTTCCCCGTCACGCCCTGGGCCCTCATCCTCACCCTGGGCTTGCCCATCGAGTGCATCTTCTTGCGCATCTGGGGTCATGGTCAGTGGCGGGAGTATGCTGCGAATCGCTGCTCTGAAGCTCCGTGGCATCTCTTTTCCTCTCCGCAGTCCAAGATCGAGTCTATCCGCTTCTGGCTCGTCTTCTCCTTGCTCAAGATCGTGGCCACTGCCCTCGCTACCGTCTACTTTGTCCACGTTGTGTGCGGCGAGCCGCTCCATCTCCACACTGCCATGCTGCATATGAGTCCGATCCTCTTCTTTACCGTCTTTTCTCTGCCCTTTGGCTGGAAGCTGTTCTCACTCGACTGGCCACAGGAGCTGGTGCGTGCTGCCTCGTCGTCGTCGTAGCGTACGATCGTGTCGCGCGTGGCTATCGTGGGCGTCGAAGACATGTTTGAGCTCCATGCGCTGAGTGAGGACAACACGCTGGACGAGCCGCTTGCCGAGAAGCACGGCGGGAACGTGCGCTGTCGCTTCCGGCGCGTCTACTTCCGCGCCGTGCTCGAGTACATGTGGAACTCGACGGCTCCGGAGGAAGGCGACAACGGTACACTCGTCGTGCAACGCGACGATAGATTTGGTGGGTCTGTCGAGACCACGGCTTCCGATCTGGCACATGATTGGTGGTCCAAGACCGCCGTGTATGGTATTCTGCGTGGGATGGTGGGCGCTGTGAAGTTGTGGATTGGCAACAACGGATTCATGCAGTCGCACTCGACGTACTCAGCGTGCTTGCTCAACGCGAAGGCGACGATGGAAAACGATGTTGTGTATCCACTCAACAAGGAGATCTGGGAGGACATCGAGTTTGTTTACATGGCCAAAGACAAGAATCTGGCAACGATTCGGGCGACACGGTTCCGCCACCACAAGATCGACCTTCAGGTGCGCAACCAGGTCGATCCGGCGGATGCTAAGAAGGCGGGAAGCTCGCCAACGTGACCGTGCTCCGCTGCGGCGCGGATGGCCTCGTTGTGTCTGGCACCCGGATTGGCGGCCATCAACAAGGAAAAGCGCGACAACGCGAGCGTGACCGTTTCTCGAAGCCGAGATGATGGCGCCATCCCAGTCCCCGAACTCCTGGAAGATGAGGAAGAGGAGGACGACCTCGGCGTGGCCGTTGGCTGCTGCAGCCCAGAGAGCAAAGTTCAAGTCAAAAACGTCACCTGAGCCGACTTCGTTGTCGGTAAGGAGGATCTCAACAGTCTCCTTGTAACCATACAACGCAGCAGCGCGAAGCATCGCACCACGCTGTTGTGTGTCGCTGCATACACCAGCGTGGTGCAGGACTAATTCCATCAGAGTAACGTTGCCTGCAGCGGCAGCACAAGAGAACAACTTCTTCAAGTCACCAGGGGCGCGAGAGATCGCAGAATCGCTACTGTCGAAGATCTCCAAGGCGACTTCGGCGTAACCGTACAGAGCAGCAATAGAGAGCGTTGACAAGACATCGTTTGGGTTGATCACCAGTGCCAACTTGTTGTCGTACCTATCTTTTGGTAGCGCGTCCGCCAACACTGTCGCTCCCAAGCGGGCGAGGTCAGAGACGAGCTTCTTCCAGATGTCCAACTCGGGCTGGGCGTTGCTGAAAACGGCCACGAGGGCCATAGGATCAGGCACATTCTCGGTCGCTTCGGCAAGGTAAGGCATGTTAGCGTAGCAAGCAGAGCTGGATGCTTTTACGCGATCGAGGCTGGGTAGGAGGGCGTCCTTCAGGTGTGCGCAGACGTGAGTTGGCACAACGCCCACTTCCCCAGCAGCCCTTCCGACGAGGATGTGATCAAGTTTGCCGAGGCCATCGTCTCCTTCACACACTATCCGAGCGTGGCCAACACGTGTACTTCGCAGACACGGACAACCACAGAAGCCAGTGGCGATCCCATGCCGCTGCTAGCTGGTGCCAAGGTTGCCATCGGGCTTGACTCGCCACGCACCTCGTCCAAACTGGGTCGTGCCCTGTTGCCGATGGTGGCGCGCGGCGACGAGCCTGCGATGGTCCTGGACTACTTGTGTCGGCCAAGCTGGAGAAGCTCATGGATGGCAAGAACGTCATGGTCAGTAGCCACAGCGAGTTCAAGTCCTGTATCATCTACACAAGCAGCCGCCGCGGGGTCGACTTGAATCGGGCGCGCTTGATTGTAGTGGTTGGCCAGGACAAGATAACAGTGCGGCTCCTGCAGGCGCTGTACGCGGCGTCGGATGTAGCGGTCTCGGACACAGCCAAGTACTCGGTCGAGGGGCTCGGGATGCTGCGCGGGCGGGGCAGCCCGAGCGAGCTCGTGTACATTGATGCGGATGGTAATGATTGTATGCTGTGTCTCCCAGCCCGCCCCATCCACTACCACGAGTCCGCCTACGCCCGCAGGCCCACTGTTGCCGAGGAGTGGATCGTGCCCGCCAAGTTTGTCGAGGAGGACCAGTCGTCGGGCAAGGCGTCTCGCGCCGGGGGTGAGCTGATGCGCCGCTTCAAGGGCCGCGCAGAGCTCGAGAAGACGCGATCGGTCACGTTTTGGTGGCACCGGTCAAACAAGAAGCACCTCTGGGCGTATCCTCTCGAGGTTGTTGACAGGGGTGATGTGTCCTCTTCTTGGGCCGTTCTTGGACGCGAGTGTCTGGAGGCTGTGCCGGCGGACGACGATGCCAATGACGACAACAGCTGCGTCAAGGGCAATGTGACAAGCTTGGTTCAGTTTCTGGTATCGACAGATTGCGGCGCCGCCATCGACCAAGCGGTGGCCATGGGGTGCAAGCACTTGCGGATGTACGGGGTCCGCAAGCGGGTTCATGACACGGTGGCTGTCTTGAGCATGCCCGCCAGCTACGAGTGGCTGAACGCGGTCATTGCCACGGCCATCGCGTCGAACAAGAGCGACACACCGTTCAAGCGGCTGGCATTTATCGGCGACACGGTGCTCACCCTTATGGGTCGGATGCAGCTGTTCTCACTCGAGGACAGCGTCATGGATGTGGGTCCGATGGCGAGCGCCATGCAGGACCTGGAGTCACGGGAAGCGTGTCAACAGTATCTCAAGGCCACTGGCATGGATGATGTTGTGCTTTCGGACTCTTACGATATACAAGCCGAGGCCATCTTGGGTGCCATCTACCTGCTGTATGGCCTCGACGACACCGAGCGCGTCTGGCGTATGTTCGTGTCGGCAGTGGCCTTGGTAGACGATGCGGCGCCGAGCGGCTCAAGCACTTCAACGCTGAGAAGTGGCAAGCAGGAGAGGCAGCAGACCGTGACGACTCGTTTGATGGAATCCGTGGCGGCCTGGCAGGGAGCCGAGTTCGGAGTTCCAGACTCTGATGTCAGCCGGCACCATCGGAGAGGTGATCAACTGCTGCACCCAGCCTTACCCCCCGACTCGATCGACCGCACCCGTTCTTGACAGCCCCAACTGCGACCCCCCCTTCCGGCCTGATCCACCGCCGACCAGATCTCACGGAGCTGTTGGGCTCGGTGCAGTGGCTACGCGCTTGCGAGTCAGCGTGGTGACCAAATCGAGGCGATCCGGGCCGAGCAGCTGCCGCCAAGGCGAGCCTCGACGAGGACGCAGCGATCGGCAGACGCGGATGAGATGGACGAGGCCACGGCGGGTGTGGTGTTGTGACAGAAGCGTCGATGTGCCCGGGTGGTTGGCGCGCATGATCGGAGAATGAGCCTGCTGCTAGGTTTGACGGTGCTGTTGACGGCGAGCGTGAGCGCCGCGGGCGCAGCTGATGAGGTTGTCGCGGGCGATGCGGCGGCTGATGACGACTTTGGTGAGTGAAGCCGATGGCGACGACGTCAGAGTTGGTCTTCTGCGAGGCACGGCGGACGGATGGACACGATTGTCGGCAAGGGGGGGAGCGACGATGCTGGCGTGATCGTGCGGTCTCGACACTCCTGCTGCGATGCCGTCGCAGCTCGGTGCCTGCGCCTGGCTTTTTGATTGTTAGTATTGTTAGAGCCTTCATCCAACGGATAGCGGTAGAGAGTGGTGTGAAAGGGTGGTGCTGTCTGCGTCATGGAAGATGGGATCGGGCTGATGGCCATGGTCCTCCGTACGGCTGTTGCTGTGGGGGCTTGTGTTCAGAGTATCTAGGGCGAGGGAGGGTGAGGGAGCGGTCGGCCAGTCGTATGCAAGTTGAGATGGCGATGGAAGGCGGGCATCAGCTCTGTTGAGTGCACAGAGGGGGTTCATGGCAGCCAGCTCGCCGACGAGGGATCTGCGGTCGTCCGACTCGGGGGAGGTGAGGCCCATGGGATCGGGGTCGTTTGTGGTTGGCTTTTTAGCGTCGGCCTTTGGGGGCGTCGGACGGGTGGCTGAGAAGGCGATGGGAGGCCGATGCGAGGGTGAGGTGGTAGATCGGGCTGGAGAGGATGTCCAGCATACGTGTGTGTGAGTGGGCTGTGTGCTCGCTTGCTGGGAGCTGGCGCGGCATGTGCGGCTCGGGTGTGGCGATGGGAGAGGGGATGGCTGGGGTCCGACTGAGGCATGGATGTGGTCAGAGTGTGCGCGATCTGGCGACGACGAGTCTGTTGAGGGGTGATGGCATGTGCTCGCTGTCGTCGAGCAACCGGATGTCCCATTCGTCTGGGCGGAGCAGGGCAGGGCTTTGTTGCTTCCGCTGGTAGCTTGATGGCGAGCTGGAACCGCAGCGCGCTCTTGAGGAAGGACGACGACGTTGCATCGACCACCAGGGTGGTGGTGTCCAGGCTGCCGCGCGGCTGTGGTGGACGGAGCGTGGTCGGCTTGTTGTTTGCCCAGCCCATGAACGGCGTGGCAGTCGTCATGCCAGCGGTAACGTCGGCGAGGATGACGATGGCGTTGGTGTCAGCAGTAATCGGCTGCGAGCGAGGGTGGGGTCGGCATGCGCAACGCCTCGATGGCAGAGATCAGATTGCGGCCGCGGGGCGTGAGCCAGGGTGCGTGTGCGGGCGGCGGCGATGAGGACAACGAGCGAGGGACATGGGTGGGGTTGGCAAGGTACGTCGTTGTCAGGTAGAGGTAGCACGACGCCCAGCAAAGCAGAGCTGGCCGGCTGACCGCGCTTGATCGAGGACGGTAAGGAGGACTGGCCGAAGCGGTGGGGAGGTGTGGGGGAGATCGGGATAAAGGAGGACAGAGTGTTGATGTGCGATGAGGGGTGATTGGATTGCAGAGGACGGTAGGGGTGGGCATGGATGGTTGAGCAGCAGCAGGTGATGGGGGTTGATGGGATGGATGGTCGGGCGTGGTGGTTGCAGGAGAGCGATGACGGTTGTGTGGCGGATGTGCGAGGCATGGTTGTGCTCGGCGCATGTGTCTGGGTCTCATCTTCAGCAACTGGAGGGAGCAGGCAGCGCCATCTGGCAATGTGTGGATGGCAGACAGGTCGCGGACGACGGCCAGTGCATGTGGGTGTTTGGGCTGGGACTGGGACTGGGTGGTGTGTAGGTAGATGATGATTGATTGCGGGGTGTGGGTGGTGAGGTTGTGTGATCAGTGGAGAATTTGTGATGAGAATTTGTGATCAACGGCTGGCTGGCTGGGGTTGGTGGGATGTGGGTATGGCGAGCAAGTGGATGTGGATGTGGATGCATGTGTGTGTGTGGGGGGGGATGTGTCTGGTGATGATGGTGGTGGTGGTCGGCCTCGCGACGGCTGGCGAGTGATGGCAAGCGTGTCGAGGCTGGACGGCGGTGGTGCAATAACCATAATCACCCCCTAGACCGCGACCAACCAATTCCGACCAAGTGCGCCACCCCGGCACCCCATCACTCCCATCGATCTCACGTAACAGCCTCTGTTAACGCAGAGGGTTGTCAATTTCTGTGGCCAAACACGTGGTGGGGAGAGAACTGCTATCACAATGTGTGAAAACAGTCAACTTCTCCCAACCCACCGAGGCGGGCAACCCCTCACGAGCACTGGCGTGGGTCCGGGCTCTGGCTCTACGGCCAGGGCGCGGGCGCAGGCTGAAGCTAACAGCGGCAGCGCATGATACCAGCTAGAGACCGCGGCGACTTGGCAAGCAAGACGGCGCGGCATGGCGCGAGAGTGCGCTTGTTGAGTTGCACTGATGGCTCTTGCGAGCTAGGACAGGGCAAGTGG
>NW_013657608.1:0-15679 GCF_000142905.1 Thecamonas trahens ATCC 50062
CCCCCCACCTCCCCCACTCCCCCGACTCCCCCCACTCCCCACTCCCCATCCCCCCTCCCCCCCCCCTCCCCCCCGCTTCGCCACGATCCACCCGTCTCCCGCCATGTCCACCTCCCCCTCCCCATCCCCATCGTCGTCGTCATCCTCCGAGGAGGAGCTGACCGTTGCTGTCGATGACTCACACCGTATCTGCGCAGGTAACGACGGTGAGGCACAGCAGCGTATGGCAATTGCTCTTCACCTCGACAACGCTCCCGTTGCTGTCTTTGACTCGGCTTACGACGCGTCGGTCGAGCCGGAGCGACTCCTCGCAGACGCGGTCGAGGTCTTTGTCGACGAGTCGTTCTTCATCGCCGCAGATGCCGCTCCCAGAGTCTGGCTCGAGGCCTTTGCCAAGCATGTCTTTAATGCTCACACTGCTCGCGCCGGCCTCCGCCCGGGCATCGACTACGATCCGGCCGCATCCGGCGCAGAGTGGTGGGTCCAGATCCGCCACCCGCCGTCGCCAGACCGCTCCGCTTGCCGCCACGACGAGCCCGACAACTCTATCGGCTTCCACCACGACAAGGACGAGGAGCTGATTGACGCCGGCATTCCGCTCAACCTCACTCCGCACCTCTCGACTGTCACCTACGTCTCGGACGCCGGCGCGCCGACCCTTGTCCTTCCCATCGCCTGCCCGCCCGACTACGGCGAGGAGGACTCGGTCTACGGCGCCTACGCCAGCGGCTGGGCCGTCTATCCGCACGCTCGCCAGCACATGGTTTTTGATGGTCGCCTCCTCCACGGTGTACCGGCTGACATGGTGCCGTCGACCGCGCCGGCCTCCACCCGCTGCACCATCCTTGTCAACATCTGGCTCGACTACACCCCGACCGGCCTCCGTGCTCTGCCACAGGACGCTGTGGACGCCCTTGATTTGCTCTCGGTCGATGATGGGCCCACGCTTGCCCTTGGCGAGGCGACACCGGCAACTGACCTAGTCCTCGCCTCGGTCGCAGACCTGCAGACAAGGTCCTACACCCACGGCAACACCGGGACCGAGCACACCCTCACTCTCTCGCTCCCCGCCGAGCTCCCGCCAGAGCCCACCCCGCGCGCTCTGCACTTTGTCGGTTCCGACCTTGCTCCGTTCTGCACCTATGCCGCGACACCGGCCGATGAAGCGCGTCCATCCAAGCGCCAGCACCTGCCGTAACGCTCGTTTACTCGATCTTGAACACCTGCGGTTGCATCGTCGGTGCCTCCTGGATGTCTGCCGTCACAAACACCGGCTGCTGCTGTGGCAGATCCATAGCGTACTGCGGCCCAGCCCCACCGCCCATTACCGGCTCTGACGGCCCGCCTCCGTACATCATTTGCGGCGAGCCGGCGACTCCGCCGCCCATCATCCCGCCGCCTACCATCCCGCCACGGCCCGGCCCGGCCTGGAACCCGAGCTGCAGCTGCTGCGGCTGACCGTGTGCCATATTTCCGCCTCCAGCGCCTCCGCCGCCACCTCCGGGCATCATCCGCCCACCCGGCCCGGCTGCCATCCGCCCGCCGGGTCCGGCGCCGCTGCTCGACCCGGCGCCGCCCTTGGACGACCCGCGCACGAGGAGCTCGGCATCCGTCGAGATTTGCAGCGTCGGGTACTTGGAGATGAGCAGCTTGAGGTACTTACGCGACTTGGCGTGCGTCGGGTCGAGTCCGAGCGCTTTGCGGAGGAGCGGCCCGGCCGCGTGCACATCGTTGGTCTGCATGAGGTGCAGCGCGTACTCGGCCCATGTATCGGGCTCGTCAGCGTAGACGTGACACAGCAGGTCAAACACCTCCGCCGTCCGGTCAGACCGCAGCTTGCACAGACGCGACATCCGCACCGCGTCGATGTGGTGTGCCCGGTAGCCCGGCGAGAACCGGATCGCCTCGCGGTAGTGGATGAGCGCGAGCGTGTACTCCTTCGACTGCTCCAGCAGCCGGCAGTAGTACTCAAAGAGCTTTGGGACCAGCGCCACAAGCCCGTGCATGACGGGCGACGACGCGCTTGGGTCGCGCTTGTGCGCCGCGATCGCCTCATGCGGGAGCGAGTAGATTGCAACCGCAAACGCGAGCCGCATGGCCTCTGCCGCCTTGCGGCTCGCCCACACGTGCTTCCCCGCAAAGTACAGCAGCAGGCTTTTGGTGCCGTCCTCGCCGCGCGCAAGTCCCGGCTCGTCGTACCCGCGCAGCGCGAGCCAAAGCACTCGGTTCGTCCGCAGCTGCAGCCGCGGCTGTTCTTTCTTGTCCTTGCTCCGCCGCGCCAGCTCAAACAGCCCGCGCCCGTACAAGATGAGCAGATCGCGCGACGCCGGCGCACTCCCGAGGTGCGTCGCCAGCGCGCTCATGTACGCCAGCACCTCCTGATAGCTCGAAAACTCGTTGGTGAACATCTCGATGACAGAGTACCCGTCCGATGTCGCCATGGACGCAATGTCCGACAGCGCCAGTGGCGCAGGTACGTCAAGACTGGCTGGCCGCGACGCAAACCGCACCACCGTGTCCTTCGACAGCGAGATGGAGAGGTACCGGATGATCCGCGTCAGCATCAGCGGTCGGTAAACAAATGCGCCAAGCGCAGGCCCCACCGTCGTGTGCATCCACATCTGCGCGCTCGCCGCCGCCCGCGGCTCGGCTTCCAGCACGTGCGTCATCGTCTCGGCAACATCGTCCACAATCTGCGCGAAAAGCGCCACGGCGCTGCTCCGCGTCCCGATCGTGCCGTTGACAAGCTGCACATACACCGACGCGAGCTGCGACCGCGACGCCTCCTCTCGGTGCTCGGGCAGCCCATTGTCTGGCGTGGCAAGCGCGACCTCCACCGCCGCGCTCACCACCGCCGCCACACGCGCCGCGAGTGCATCCGTCAGTAGCAGCCGCTTGAGCACCGGATGGCTCACCAGTGACGCCATCGCACAAGTGTGCTCGTGGGGGACAGAGACCGGGTCACGGAACACATACTCAAACTGCATCTCCAGCAGCGCTGCCTCCGGATCCTTGGTCAGGTTGAGCGGGGCGTGTGTGTACAGTTCGTCAAGCTCCGCCGCCGCCGCTGTCATCACGGGAAGCGACGCCTTTGGCAGCGACGCCAGCGCGCGCGAGGCCGCCGACTCGCGCGCCCGCTCCAGCATGCCCGCCACATCCAACTCGACAGATCCAACGGCGTTGGCCTTTCCGACCGGCTCCGCAGGCAGCCCGTTGCCGCACGCTGCCGTGAGCAGCTGCGCACAATCGTCATCGCCCGTCAGGTGAGCTGGGTAGTAGCCCGCCACGCTGTCGGCAGTTGCAGCCTCGGCACCGGCGTCGAGTAGCGCTCGCACAATGCTGGCATTGCCGACGAGCGCAGCAGAGTGCAGCACCCCCCGTCCGCAGTTGTCAACGGCATTGACGTCAGCCCCCGCGTCGATGAACGCCTGTACAAGCGACGCGTTGCCGGCAGCCACTGCCAGGTGGAGCGGCGTCCGCTCAAACGCGTCGCGGGAGTCGAGCACCGACCGCAGGCTCGAGAGCAGCGCCGACGCGACCTTGAGTCGCGCCGACGGCGAGACGGCAAGAAAATGCAGGACAGAGTACCTAAAGTGCCGCTTGTGGGCCGAGCCATCAAACGACGAGGCTAGACTCGCAAAGTTGACCGTCCCGGCATCGACTGCGTGATGGAGCGCGTACTTGCCCGGCCGGTACTCTCCGCTCCAATCTGTCGGCAGGTGCTCGGCTGGATCAAAGAACAGCGTCGCCTTGAGCTGCTCAAACTCAGCAAGCGACGCCGACTCGGTGTTGACCGACGTGATGGCGTTGACCCAGTCCTTGACCTCGCGCTTCGACTCGGATGCGAGGTAGTACGTCCGCTTGGGCGTGATGACCCGAAAGTGATACCGCTTGTCCTTGCCTGCTTCGTCGTCACGCTCCACCGGCGACGGCATCGGGATGGAGCCCAACACTTCGGTCGAGCCCGAGCCCTCGTAGTACGAAATGACCTTTGACCGAAGGACAAACCACCGCCGCTTCCACGACTTGCGCCCCAGCAGCGACGTCCCGCCGCCACGCTTGACGAGCCAACCCGAGTGCAGCGCCGCGCCGCGCTGCAGCAGCAGATTCATCGACTCGGTCTGCGCGAGGTCTGCCGCCGACGCCCCGGACGCGTCCACCGCGTCGACCTCAGAGTGGACGGCAAGCAGCGCCTCCACTACGTTGTGGTGTCCGCAGACAACTCCCAGGAGCAGTGGCGGCGTGCCGTGGAGCGAGACCAGGTCGAGCTGGGCCCCGAGCATTGAAAGGAATTTGAGCGCCTCGGGCAGGCCGAGAACGGCAGAGTAGTGAAGGAGGCCGACGCCGGTATTGGGATCCAGGGCATTGACGTCGAGCGAGTGCAACATGATCGTCTCCGCCATCTCCCGCGGGTTGAGATCCAGCAGCGCGTTTCGCGCCCGCGCGTAGTAGTACGCCAATGGCGGCGGCTTGGGCGTCGTCCGCACCCGCGGCCGGGACTGCGCGCTTCGGACCGCAGGCATCAGCGACGGCACAAGTAGGTCGAGTGCTGTCGCGCCCCAGGCCGATGCCGCGCTTCCGGTCGCCTTGTAGTCGAGGAGCACATCGACCAGGTCGAGGTTGCGGGTAAGGATGGCGTGGTGCATCGGCTGGAGCGAGAACCGGTCGCGGGCGTCAGCGTCGGCTCCGGCCTGCAGCAGTGCCCGAGCCTGCTCGGTCCGGCCCCAAGCTGCCGCCACGTGCAGCGGAGTAGCGCCGAGTGCGTCGGCTGCGTGCGGGTCGGCACCGCCCGCCAGCAGCACTTGGGTCAGCGCCGGGTCAGGCCGGATGACCGAGGCGTGTAGCGGGTGTACCCGCGACGCCGCCACCAGCGCAATGTACCACGCCTCGATGAGCGATGCACCGTCGGCCGAGATAATTGCATCACCGTGCGGGTGCCGAATGTGGACCGACGACGACGAGGTGAGCGGCGGCTGTTCGGCGCCTCCGTCGGCTGCCGACGGCTCGGCCGCCGCTCCGGATGCCGCTGCCGCCGCCATCGACGGCGCCGACGAGTCGTCGAGGAGCGAGACAGTTGACATGCCACGCCGCGACGACGCCGTCGATGATGCCATCTCTAGCGAGGTCGCCGGCATCCCGAGCGGGACAACAAGGAGTGGCGAGTCGGGCGCTGCTTCGTACTTTTTGGCCGAGGCGTAGAGCATCAGCCGCGACGGCCGCAGCACGCCGTAGCGCCGCTGCCACGACACAGACTTGGTCATTTTGCCGCGGGTTAGCCACGCGAGCTGGCCCCGCAGCAGGATGGGCGCGTCCGAAAGCGCGTTCGAGACAAAGGCCTTGCACGGCGTGCTCGCCACATCAAACACCGTTTCCTTCTTCTTGGTCAACGCATACGGAGAGGCACCAAGTGCAAGAAGCAACTCGGTGACGTGGGTGAGCGAGTTGCGCGCTGCAAGATGCAGCGGCGTGAGTCCGGCACTATCGTCGGCCGCGATCTTCGACCCGCTCTCGAGCAGCAGCCGCGCAATGAGCAGCCGCTTGGCCTCGTCCGGCAGGCTCACCGCTGGAAGGTCACCGGCCGGCGGGACGTCTACGACCTCGGGCGCAGTGTACTCGGTGTCGAGCACGTAGTGCAGCGGCAGCCGCCGCGCCTCGTCGGTAATGTTGGGTTCGGCGCCGGACGAGAGGAGCGTGAGCACAATGCGGACGTGCCCGGACGCCGCCGCCATGTGGAGCGCAGTCTGCCCGGCCCGCCGGGTGGCTTTCGATTGGGTAGCCAGCCCGCTCGCGCCCGCGCCCGTCATTAATGCCACGAGCTCGTGCGAGCCGGTGAGGACCGCGTAGTGCAGCGGTGTGAGGCCGCGCTTGTCCAGCGCCGTCGCCGCTGGCATGAGCACTGACGGTGAGAGTGATGAGAGTGACGAGAGCGAGTCGGCGGTGGTGCCGAGGCTTCCGCCGCCGGACTCGCCGGCCGACGACCGCGGCGAGCTACTCGACGAGTCGGCCGCCACCACAAGCGGCGCGCCTTTGGCCTCGGCCGCCGCGATGAGCGCCGTGAGCATGAGCTTGGCAACCTCGGTCGCTCCCGAGCGGATGGCGAGGTGGAGAGCGGACGAGCCGGACTTGTCGGTGTGGAACGGGTTGGCACCGGCGGCGACAAGGGCGACCACAACGGTGCCGACATCAGCTGCTTTGGTCGGCTCGGTGGCCCAGATGCCGCGGCGGGCGGCGGCCCGCGCAATGGCCGCCTTAGCCTCGGCCTCGTCGTCGTCCTCGTCGCCGTCGTCATCGCCGTCGACCGAGTGGCCCGAAATGAGGACCAGCAACGGTGTCGCCTTGGACTTGTTCGTCGCGTTGGGGTCGCATCCGGCGGCGAGCAGCGCCGAGATGAGGTCGACCGAGAGCTCTGGCGAGGCGCAGGCCGAGAAGAGCGGCGATGACTTGGCCTTGTTGAGCGTCGTCGCCATGCTCGGATACTTTTCGATGAGGTAGAGCGCCACGTCTGCGAGTCGGAGGCCGCTGGAGGCCGCGATGTGCAGCGGCGTCTCGCCAGCCTTGGTCCGCGTCCGCGGAATCGGGTCGTCCGGCATGTCGTTGTGGATGAGGGTGAGGACGTCAAGCGCGTCCTGCGCCGGAAGCTCCAACGCCGAGAGCACAACCGACTCGTCGATGTTCTGGATGGGGAGGGCGGCGAGGATGATGCGGTACATGGCGGGCAGGCCTGCTGAGACTGCCACCGCCAGCGGGGCCAGCTTGTCGCCGCGCTTCTGCGTCGGATCCGCTCCATAGTCCAGCAGCAGTCGCACCAGCCCAAGGTGGCCACCCTCGATGGCCAGTGTCAGCGGTGTCTGCCCGTCGGCGTTGACGGCAGCAGTGTCTGCGCGGGCGCGGAGAAAGAGCTCGGCCACCTCGGCGTAGCCCGAGGCAGCGGCCGAGTGTAGCGGCGTGTTCTTGCCAGGCCCGCGGACATCGACGTCAATGCAACGCTCGTCAAACATGATCTTGAGGATCTTGGCGCCGTTAAAGGTCGACGACACGTCGTGGAGGACCGAGAGGCTTCCCGGCGGCGCCTCGATGCTCGCCTCGGCGTCAAGGAGCACCTTGACGAGGTCCGAGGCACCAGCGCGGACCGCCATTTGCAGCGGCGTCAACGCAGCATCATCGTCGGTCTTGGCATTGACATCCGCGCCGCCGGCGATGAGTGCCTGGACCACGCCTGCGTCCTTGAGCGAGACTGCCGTGTGGAGGACGGTGAGGCCGCTGCGAGCCAAGCCGAGCGAAGCCGCCTCGTTGGGGTTGCCCACAAGCTCCCGCACACGCTCGACGTCGCCCGCATTGACCGCCGCCACAAGCGTCGACGACATGGGCCCGGTGACGGGGGGGGGGTGCGGTGTGGGAGGGGGAGGGGAGAAGGGGGGGAGGGAGGAGGAGGGAGGAGGTGGTGGTGCGGTGGTCGGCACGTGTGCCGTGTGGTGGAGCAAGCGACACCAGTACGTCGACACTAACGAATGGTCACCAATGATCACCAATGATCACCAATGATCACCAATGATCACCAATGGTCACCAATGGTCACCAATGGTCACCAATGATCACCAATGATCACCAATGATCACCAATGATCACCAATGGTCACCAATGATCACCAATGATCACCAATGATCACCAATGATCACCAATGATCACCAATGATCACCAATGGTCACCAATGGTCACCAATGATCACCAACAATCACCAATGATCACCACTGATTACCAATGATCACCAATGATCACCAATGATCACCAATGATCACCAATGATCACCAACAATCACCACTGATCACCAACAACGCCAACACCAACGAACGAACACGATCAACTCGGCCTCCCCCCCCCCCCCGCCCCCCCTACCCCAACACCCCAACCGCCCCCACACTCCACCACGACCACCGCCATGCACAGGGAGAGTCAGCACATGCTGTGTGTTGCAGGAATGGTAGTGGCCATGGTCATGGTCGCCCTCCTCCCGTCGCCCGCATCCGCCTCCCTCGCCAGCCGCACCTCCTCGGGCCTCCTCTACTACTACCCGTTTGCGGCGTGGGCAGGTAGCCAGCCGCAGTGGGCGCTCTCGGCCACCAGCTCTTTCTCGGTCGATCCTCCGTTCCTCGTCTCAAACGCAACGTTCCATCACTCGCTCTCGGCGTGGGCCCCGCCGCACGCTCTCGCTGTCTCGGCCGACACTGTTGCCGCAAAGCCCGTGGCGACCTCGGGCAACATCCTCGACGCCCGGGCGAGGTTCGCCGGCTCGGTCCACACCACGGGCTTCTCGCTCGAGCTGTGGATGACCCTTCCGGATCCGCTGCCGGTGCCCGCGGCCAACGCCCGGCTCGCTGTCTTTTCTTCCGACATTGTCGACGAGTGCGACGTCGATGCTCCGCTGCAGCTCTACTACGCAGGCTCAGGCTCGGTCGTCCTGCGCCTGGCGCAGAGCAACGCCGGCTCGCCGTACTGCACCACCATTGTGTCGGCTGCAGGCGTGCTCACTGCCGGCGGAACCCATCACTTGCTTGTCTCTGTACCTGCTGCAGACACCGCTGCTGCCCCCTACGGCAACATCCGCCTCTACGTCGACTCGGTCCTCGTCTCGAGTGACGGAGCCGAGACTGAGCTTGTCTCGCCGCTCACTGGCGGCGCTTGGGACGGCTTTGGCAGCAAGACGCTCACCCTTGGCTCTACCGGCCAGGGCGCCAGCGTCTTCCGCGGGCTCAAGTTCCACCAGGCTGCCATCTACGGCAAGCCGCTCTCCGACAGCGAGCGCGCGCTCAACTACGCAGTTGGCCCGTACAACAACCCGCCGACCGCAGCGTCCGCCACCGTCGCCGCCGTCGAGGACACCGACACCGTGGTGACCCTCGCCGGCTCAGACGTAGACGTCGGTGACAGTGCAAGGCTCGCCTTCCGTGTCGCCTCGCTCCCCACCGCCGGCACGCTGTACCAAGCGCTCGTCGCCGGCTCGCCGCCGTCTGTCTCGATTGTCCGCGGCGCCGCCATCACCACCGCAGGCACTTCAGTCACCGACGCCGGCGGCCGGGTAGTCTACGTTCCGCCGCCCGATGCCCACGGCACCTCCCTGGCCTCGTTCACCTTTGCCGCGACAGATGGCGAGGCGTGGTCAGCCGCGGCGCCGATCGTCTTTGACGTCTCGTCGGTCAACGACGTGCCCCGCGTCACTCTCGCCACGCCCGGCACCCTCACCGGCTACTGGGCCGCTCCGCTTGACGTCTCGGCCTTTACCGTCAGCGACGCCGAGGACGACATCCTCACCGTGACCGTAGCAGTCCAGCACGGCCACGTCAGCATTGCGGCCGTCGGCGGCCTCACCCTCACGGTCGGCGCCTTCACCGGCGCGCCAGCCATCACCTTTGCCTGCGCGGTCGCAGACTGCAACACCGCTCTGGCGTCAATGTCGTACACCGCGCTGGCGGCAACCGCTGCTCTAGCCACCTCGGACGCGCTGACCGTCTCAGTCACCGATGTCCACGCCGGCCTCGCCGCGTCCGCGGCGTCGGTCTCCATCAACACCGCCGCCGCGCCGCCGACAGTGGTGGCGCCTGGCCCCGGTCCGCTCACCGTCGCTGTCTCGGACACGCTCACGATTACCGGCCTCTCGGTCACTGCCGCGAACACAGCGACAAGCACCCGCCAGTTGAGCTGCACCCTCGCCACAGCCTCCGGCCTCATTACGCTGCCGAGCCTCGCAGGCTCGGGCGCAAGTGTGAGCCATGGCTCAGCTGCGGCGGCGACCTCGGTGACAGTCGTCGGAACTGCCGCGCAGGTCACCGCGGCATGGGCGAGTGCCACCTACCGCACCCTCCTTGCACCACCTACCGGCTCGCCGGGCAGTGACACTCTCACCGCCAGCTGCGGCCTGTATCTCGTCGGCACGCTCTTCCCACCCGGCGCCGCAGCAGTGAGTGACTCGGTGGCCATCCACGTGCCGGTCCTCTCGCCGCCGACCATCAGCGCTCCTGGTGCACCGTACACCATGGCTGCAGGCGCAGCGTTCTTCACGTTTGCACCGCCGCTCACGGTGGCTGACCCGGACGCTCCGGCGTCGTCCAAACTCGCGCTGACCATATCGGTTGACGTCGGCTCGTTCTCGTTTGGCTCGCTCGGATCAGCTTCGCTGCTTGTCGGCAGCGGGCGTGCCGACGAGGCCGCCATTGTCGTCGGCACCGCTGCCGAGATCAATGCTGCGCTGGCCACACTCTCGTACACGCCAGGCGCAAACCCAGACGGCGCCGCGTCGGGCGTCTTTACCCTCGACGTCGCCGAGGGCGCGCCGGGCTACTTTTCTTTCTCGCTCAACGTGCCGGTAAGCCTGCCTCCCACGCCGGCAGGCGCGTACGTCATCTCGCAGCCGGCGGTCGTCGCACCGCAGCTGCTCACGCCGGTCCCGGTCGGGCCGGCTGTCGAGCTCTCGTCGCCGGTAGCGTCAACAGGCGCGCCGGCGGTCCTTGTCTCGGTCACCGCCGCGGCAGGCGTGTTCTCGTTCGGTGGAACGAGCCTGCCGGCCGGCGCCGTCTTTGTCCGCGGCGCGCCGACCGGTCTCCACACCGACCTCGCCTTTACTGCCGCGGTCGATGACGCCAACATGGTCCTCGACGCCCTCATGTACACCGCCATCACCCGCGGCAGCGACACCATCCAGGTCACCGTTCGGCATGCTGGCTCGCCGCGTGACAGCGACGACGCTACCGCCAGCATGCCAGCAACCACGATCAACCCGCCGCCGCCGCCGCCGCCGTCACCGCCGCCGCCTCCACCGCCGTCGCCGCCGCCGTCGCCGCCGCCGCCGCCGCCGGTAGTCGCCGCCGTCCCGCCGCCGCCCGAGGTCTCGGACTCAACTCGTGCAGTCGTCTTTGTCCTCGTTGGCCTCGCCGTTCTCGTCTTTTGCTTTGGCGTCGTCTGCTACTGGTGCGCGCGGTCCAAGACCGAGAACGTTCCGGACTTTACTCATCTCGAGTTGTTCGAGAAGGTCGAGGAGGGTCACGGCAGCGCCGACGCTACCCAGCCGGCGCCGCGCTCGGCCGAGTCTGACAACGAGCCCGAGCCCCCAGTCACAGCTGAGCGTCAGCGGCGGACGCCGGCAAAGCCAAAGCCGGAACCGCAATCCGAGCCTCAGCCGGTGCCACAGCCGGCACCAGTGCCACAGCCGGCGCCGGTGCCCGGGTCGACCGCGCCCGAGACCGAGGCCAGAGCCGAGACCGAGACCAAGGCCGAGGCCGAGAACAAGAAGCGCCGCCGGCGGTCGTCACGCCGCAGCGCTGCTGGTGAGGCCGGTGCCTCATCCGCAAGTGCCAGTGCTGCAGCGGGCTCTCAGCCGGTCACCGCCTCAGCCGTCGCGGCCTATCAGCTCTCGTCCTCTGACGACGGCGGTGATGCCGGCCCACTGACGGTGTCGGACATCACAGTCACAACCGGTGCCGCCCCCGCCCCCGCCCCCGCCCCCGCCCCCGCCCCCGCCCCTGCCCCTGCCCCCGCTCCGGCCGCACCCCAGACCTGGGACATGTCCACGTCCTCCTCAGTCTCGATGCCCGTACCCGCCCGCGCTCCGCCTGCCTTGAGCTAGCAAGCCCCGGGCGTCCGCCGCCCCGAAAAAAAAAATGACAAACACCCACCGAACATCGACCGACCGCCATAATGCGACTCAGACCGGTAACGGTACCTGTCGACGGTCACGCCCGACCGCCACACCCATGCCGACACACGCGACTCGGCAGACATGGCAGCCCATCCGCGTAAGTTGCAGGGCAAGGAGAGGGGGAGGGGGAAGCAGGGGGAGGGACTGTGGCGTGCGGTGTGGCGAGCATGACTCATGCCTGTGGTGGCGGTCGGTGGCTGGAACCGCAACCTGGGAGGGGGGGGGACAGGTCGGCTCGACGATGTGACAGAGCGTGAGCTGCGCAAGGTCTTCTCGCTCCTCGATGCTGACGGATCCAACGCGGTTGATGCAGCAGAGCTCGGGACGGTCCTGGTCCGGCTGGGACATACGCCGTCGGAGGAGGAGGTTCAGACGCTGCTGATGCAGATGGACTCGGACGGCGATGGCCTCGTCTCGCTGCAGGAGTTTCTGGCAACCATGCGGAGCTGGCTCTCCGAGGACGATGAGACGCAGCGCGGGGTGAAGCGCAAGGCTACCGCAGGGCTCTCGGCAGACGTGGCCCGGTTCGACATCCACCGCCGGATTGCGCGCTACTTTACCCAGTTCCAGGTCGCGCGCGCATCCGACTTTGACGACGTCCGCGCACGGCTCCGTCCGTGGCTTGCAGACGCCGACATCGAGACCATGGTGGCAGCGGGCAGCGCCGGCGGCGCCGAAATCGACGTACCTGGCTTGGTCACCGCGGAGGCGTCTGCCGCCGACAAGGCCGCATTTATGGAGGTCTTCCGCGGCGGCTCCCTCGATGAGCTGTCCAAGAGCCTCGCCAAGGCCAAGACAATTGATCAAGCGCAAGAGCTGATGGAGGTGGTCAACAACTTGCTCCGCATCATGGTGCTCTTTGCCACACCAAGCGAGCGCCGCGAGGTGGCGGACGACATCCTGGCCCTCTTTGACATGCTCGACAGCCACATCCCGCGCTTTGTCCACTTTCTCTCCTTCAACTCGCCGGCGCTCCAGTGGGAGGTTGCGCGTGCGCTGCGGTACATGGCCGGCGGCCCATCCGTGGCGCTGGTGCCGGAAGAGAGCAACATGGCGCTCGGAACCGAGTACTTTAAGTCGCGGATGGTCGCTGCCGGCGTCCTCCCGCTCCTCGTCACCCTCCTCGAGTCGACGTACTCGGGCCTCCGCGAGGCCGCCATGCAGACGCTGGGTGCCATTGCGCGGCGGCACGAGACGTACCGCACCGCAGTCATCGAAGCTGGCGCGCTCCTTCCGCTGGTGGCGTCGTTTGTTGGCTGCCTGGCGCCGTCACGCCCGCGCGGCTTTGTCGCCCGCGGCACGTGGGTGCTCGCCATTCTCTGCGGCGCGACTCACGAGTCGCCGCCCGCCTGGGACGATGTTGGATCTGCCGTCACCGTCCTCATCGATTTGCTCCTCGAATGGGGCCGGACCGAGATGCCCGAGTCGGCGCTGGCCAACGTGCTCTACGGCCTTACCTTTGTTCTACCAGGCGTGAGCCACAAAGTCACTGCCCAGGTGTGGAGCAAGCTGCTGCATCTTGCGCGGAGCAGCAAGGCAAGCGTCGCCGCCGCGGCGCTCGACTGCGTGGCTCGCCTCTTGGTCGACGACGACATCATGGACGCGCTGCTGCGGGAGCGGCTCTTTGAGATCCTTGCTGAGGTTCTTTCGGCGGAGCAAAGCACGAGTTCGGTGCTCGACGCAACGCTGCGGGTGCTGACAGTTTTGGTCGGGCTCAAGCGTGCTGTGTATGGTGTGCTGGAAGCCAAGCTGGTCCCGAGGCTGGTCGAGCTAGTCGTCGAGGCGCCTGCGCAGCGGGCGCGGGCGCTGCATGTTCTGCGGCTCTGTGCGCAGGGCTCGCCGGCCCAAGTCCGGCTGCTCGTGCACGAGTTTTCGCTCATCGCGCTCTTTGCCTCGTCCCTCACCCTCTTTCTCGAGCACGACAGTGTGCTCCAGTACGTGTACGGGTACTCGGGCCCGGCACTCAACTACGACCTTGTTCTCGACGCGCTCGCTGGGCTAACCGCCATCCTCGAGTCGGGGCACGCCGCGGTCGAGGTTGGTGCCGCCACCGTCAACGAGCACGCGCTGCTGTTCACCACCACCGACTGTGCCGCGCTCGGCCAGCTGATGGAAGCACTTGTGAGCTCCACGCCGAGTGCGGTAGTGGCGGCGTGGCGGAACCTGGTGCCGGTCGGCCAGAGCGCAGCGGAAGATTTGGTCTTCAACATCCTCGCCGTTGTCGCCGAGGCGGCGGGCAGCCGGCCAAGCGATCTGGTGGCGGAAGAGCTGAGCAGCTGCGCAGGTGTGCTCCTGCACAAATACTTTCGCAACCGACCGCAGGCGCGAACAATGCAGGTCTCCGACCCTCAACCGGCGCGGCGGCTGCTGATCAAGTGCGCGGCGCGCGGCGAGGAAGAGGTGCGTGTTCTGGACCTGCCGCGCGAGGCCACGTTCGCGGATCTGGCTGCCGGGCTGGCAGAAAAGTACGGCCAGCCCATGGTGGCCAAGTTCCGCGACGACGACGGCGATGTGGTGGCCATCGGGTCGGACGCCGAGTTCCTGGCGGCGCTGGAGCACTTTCGCGGCAAGGTTGCGCCAAAGCTCGAGGTGAGCGCCAAGCCGGCATCGCGGGCCCCGAGCCCGGAGGCAAGCCGAGCCGAGCGGCCGCGAGCGGTGAGCCTTCGGACCGAGTCGGTCCGCCACAAGTACGAGCTGTTCGAGTCGCTGGGTAGTCTGGCGGCGCCCGCACTCGCCACCGTCCTCGAGCTCCACGACAAGTGGGTGGCCCGCACCGGATCGACCCAGGGCAAGCTGACGATGGACCAGTTTTCCGACGGCCTGCGCCATCTTGGGTGCACCGACCCGGTCGTCATTGCCGAGCACTTTCGCGCCTTTGACGCCGACTCGTCGGGTGCCATCGACTTTCGCGAGTACCTCGTCGGCCTCTTGGCCCATGTCGGCTCCTCGACCGAGGAGGAGCGGCTGCAGGTCATGTTCCGGACGTACGACAGCAACGGTGACGGGTTCCTCTCGCGCGATGAGCTGTACGCCATGTTTGTCTCGGCCGAAAAGGCGCAGGCGACGTACACTGGCGACCGCGACACGTGGGAGCTTGTCGACGCCACACTCGGTGCGCTCGATGCCGACGGTGACGGCCGCATCTCGCTCGATGAGCTACGTGCCGGCGTCGCCTCGGGCAAGTTGCAGCTGTTTGTAGTCGAGTAGTCGTAGCCTCCCTCCTCAACGATACAGTACATGATGCAGCTTCCATCACTCTGCTGCCTGATCGCGTCAGAGCTCGCGGAACGTCGCTTCGCTCCGCGAGCAGCCGGCAGTCCAGCCGAGGCTGTTGGCCGGCGGCTCGAGGCAGACACCGTCGATGCAGAACCGCGACGGCTCCCCGCTCTCCGGGTTGACGCATTCGCCGAAGGCGCCGGCGTCGCGGAAGACGTGGCCGAGGTGCATGCCGCAGGCGGCACAGCGGACTGCTCGCGAGCCAGCTGGCGAGCAGACGGCGCCTGCCACCACAGGGCGGGTGAACGAGGGCCAGCCGGTGCCGGACTCGCACTTGTCCACCGCAGAGAAGATCGGCGCGCCGCAGCATCGGCAGGCAAAGACGCCCGTGGTGATGCCCTTGCAGCGGTCGGTAGGCTGCTCCGCCGAGATCGACTGGCGGAGGCAGACGTCCGTAAAGAGCGCCAGATCAGGCGTAGGCGAAGCAAGGTGCGAGCAAGAGGTTGGATGCAGCGGCGGGCAGGCTTGGAGCATAGTCGATTGAGCCACATCTGTGACTGCGATGAGGACGATGACGGCGACAGCGATGTGGTACATCATGGACGACAAGATCGAGACGGGTGCGGCTCTGTGTACCCGGACCACCCACGACCCACATACCAACCAACCAACTGGTGTACACCACCCACCACCATAACCACAGCCCACCACACCATACTCCCCGATCCCGCTCTTCGTGCACCAGACTCCCCCGTCCGGGTTGATCCCCCGGTCGAT
>NW_013657608.1:20336-22447 GCF_000142905.1 Thecamonas trahens ATCC 50062
GCGCGACGGCTCGGGCGACGGCTCGGGCGACGGCTCGGGCGATGGTACCGGTGACGGCTCGGCCACCGGCTCGGCCACCGGCTCGGGCGACGGCACAGGCGATGGCACCGGTGACGGTGGGGACTCAACCTCGACCCCGACCTCGGCCGGCAGCGACTCATCGACGGTGAGCGCCTCAGGCGCAAAGTCAAAGTCCTCCTCCATGAGCGTACCGGTGGCGGCGGCAAATGCGTCCTGCAAGGTGTAGTGCTCGTCGAGCACGCCCTTCCAAAAGTCGACGCGGTCGATGGCAGCACAGACAGCGTCGGCGTTCTCGATGAGCGCAGTCACGACCTTGTTGACCGAGTTGGAGGCCGAGACCTCCTCCAGCGGCGAGAGGTCCGGGTAGCGGATGAGGTTTGGGCCAACAACAATGGCCAGGTTCGCCGCGCTCATCTTGGACGTCGACGCAAAGGTGGCGGCGTACTGCAGAAAGCCGAGGAGAAAGGCGAGAACGTCGCGGTTGATTTCAGGCAGCTGCTTGACAATGCCCATGATGGCGTCCATGTCGATGGACTCGGCCTCGCCCGCCGCAACCAGCTCGTGGTACTTGGCGTGGGTCATAAGCGCCTCAGGCAGCTCGCGGAGAAAGTACTTGACCACCGCTGCCGAGGTGTACGGGTCGATGCTCAGCTCCTCCATGTCAAACGGCACCGGCTTGTTGAACAGGTCGCGGAGGACCTGGACGTCCGACGCCGCACCCGAGAGCCGGAAAATGCCCTCCAGCCCGCACCCGTCCGAGTCGCAGATGTACTGGATCGACGAGACAAGGAGGTAGGGGATGCGCGACTCGAGTGTGAGCGGGTGCTCGAGAAGCGCCTCGAGTGGAACGCCAAAGACCGGATAGCCGACCGCTTCGGGCGCGGCCTCCTTCTTCTTTTTCTTCTTCTCCTTCTTCTTCTTCTCCTTCACCTTCTTGACCTTGGACTCGGACTTGGCCACGGCCTCGGCAAACGCGGCCTGGTCGTCGTCGGGCATCTCACCGCGCGCCGCTCCACCGGCCACAAGACCGTCGACCCACGCGCTAGCATGCTCTCCAGACTCGGCCTCGAGAATATACGACCGCTCGCCCGGCCGCGCAATGAACAGCGCCGTCCGAGCCGGCGACAGTTCGTCCGGCACCAGCCCCACAATCCGCGACATGACGTCGATGGCCTCGGCGGGCTTGACATCGCGGTCCTTGCGAAAATACATGAGCGTCGAGCCGACAAGCAGAAAGTACCGCTTGTTCCATCCGGCGCCCTTGGCTTGCTTTTTCTGCAGCCAGCCGTGGACCCGCGCGTCAGCTGCCTGCTCGGCCGCCGGCCGCTTGTCGGCCTTGGCCGCAGCCGCAGCCTCGGCTGCCGCCGCCGCCTCGCGCACCGCCTTGCGCTTGAGCGCCTCGGCGGTCAGCTGCTCCCGCAGCGACGCCGGCATCTCGACCTCCCCCAGCGACGCAAACGTGGCCAGCGCGGAGAGCCACGCCTCCGACTCGGCCATCAGTGCCTCGGCATCGACCTTTTTCGACGCCGGAACCACCTTGAACAGCGTCCACTCGTGGTTCACGCTCGACCGCAGCAGCGACGTCGACGCCGACCGTGACGCCTTGCCGCGCGCTGCCTTGGCCGCAATCGTCCGCTCGCTCTCGCCGCTTCCACTCCCACCGCCCCCGCTGCCCCCACTCGCAGCAGCAGCAGCAGCCGAGGCAATGCCCAGCAGGCCAGCAGACGACTCGTCGCCATCATGATGGCTGCCACCGACAGCGACGGAGATGGCGCGGCCACGAGCCTCGGCCGAGACCCCACCCGCAAACGATGGGCGAACAATGTAGAAGAGGATAGGCTGATCCGGCGGAGCCAGATCGATGGGCACCCGACCATAGCCATACGCACCAAGATAGAGAGAGACCATGGGCTTGGACTCCTTGGCCTTGCGGAACAATTGAAGAAGGAACGAATGAGCCACAGCATACTGCGCCTTTCCCCAAACCGCCGTCTCGCCACCACGAACCGCCACCAGTCCCGCTGCCGGCGCTGCTGCTCCGCGCTCTGCGCCCGACCGCTTATCATTGCGCCCATTGAGCAATGCTGTAC
>NW_013657608.1:22702-33551 GCF_000142905.1 Thecamonas trahens ATCC 50062
GGACGGGCAAGGGCAAGCTACCTTCAACTTCGGCAAGACGGGCAAGAGTGGTGGATTGGAAGGCATGGATGACGTCTTGGCATGTCGTCCATGCTCGGCTTAGTCCAGCTGATGCCTGGCCCTCTACCACGACAGAGAACGTGGCGAGCGCATCCGCCAGTTTCGCGCTGTTTTCCATCCAATCTCCGTGGCCGAGACAGGTGCCGCCTCGGAGCGCGTGCCGACGCGCGGGCGGGCCGGGGCGGCAGAACGCCGCGATGGGGAAGCCAAGGCGACAAGCAGCGACTACGAGCCGGTGCTGGCCATGATGGCCGGTACTGGCCATGCTAGCTCACTCTAGTGGTGTTACCTGTCTTCATCTCACTACACGTTTGAGCGACGGCCATCCGGGCGCGAGCTGACCACGTACACGGTGACAGCAATGGCAACAACGAGCGCAACGGTAACAGCAACGCCGATGGCCAGCCATGCGCCCGATGTGAGGCCAGATTCCGAGCTGCCGGCATTGTAGCTCGCTGGCTCACCCGAGGCGTCGGCCACAGCCACCGGATCGTACTCGAGCGTCCGCGTGAACGACGGGAAGCGCCACGTGACGACAGTGTGGCGGCCGCGGGCGCCGACAGCGATGGTGATGTTGCGGTCGTCGCCGTCAAGGAGAGCAGTCCGTGGGAGATCGAGGTATCCGTCGGAGCCAACGTTGGTCGAGCCAAGGACAAGGCGCGAGACACCAGGGCGGTGCCTGTGCTTCTTCTTGAGGCCACCGACGTGGTCGTCGTCGTCATCGCCACCGCACGGATCGTCACCGTCGACCGGCTTGCCGTCGTCGTCGCTCGTTGCCGTCTCGCGCACAGGCGCTGCACACTCGACCTGATGGCCTGACTGGGCGAGGACGTCCATGGAGAACTTCAGCTCGTTGTCGGTGTCGAGGAACGGCCAGTTCTCGACGGTGAGCGTCCACTTGATCGAGCCGGCCACCACATCAAACGTGGTGTTGGCGTGCTCGGCCACAGTCTCGTGCTCGACGATGAACGTAGTGATGGCAAAGTCAACAGCTGTGCCGGAGACGTCGAGCGTCGATCGGAACGAGATCGAGTCGGCCGTCGAGGGCTGCGAGCCGTCGGCGCCGCCGATGGTTGTCTCGCCGTTGAAGACCCACGTAAAATCCTGCGAGGCAAACGAGGGCACCTTGTTCGTCGTCTTTCTTCCTTGAGCGGTCACCTCGACAAGCTTGCCCATCTTGAACTTGATCCATCGCGTCGAGTTGGCCGGGAAGATCCGAAACTGGCCGGACCGGCCCAGAAACTCCACCGTTGTCAGGTTGCCCGCAACCCGCATATCGCTGCCACCGTCAAAGTCGTCCTGCGCCGCGCATGCGGCTGGTGCAAACAGGGCAAGCGCAACAAGCGTTGCCAGCGCAAACGTCGTCAAAAGGTGCGCAGTCGAAAACATCATCGAGCTGTAGGTGTGCCTGTCGATCAAGGCGGCAAGGGGGGCGGACGTGAGCTTGGTTTTGTGGTGATCGGAAATGACCCGGCGTTGCAGACAACGTTGCTGTAACGTCAGCGGTGTCGTTGCAAAGCAGCTGCAAAGCAGCTGCAATGAATGCTGGAGAGCCAAGGTGGGGTGAGGATGAGGATGGGGATAGGGATCGGGATGGGGATGGAATGTTACTTGCCCTTGCCCTTGGACTTGCTCTTGCTCTTCGACTTGGCCTTGGTCTTGGCCTTGGACTGGCTCTTGCCCTTGCCCTTGGACTTGCTCTTGCCCTTGTCTTTGCCCTTGTCCTTGCTCTTGCCCTTGTCCTTGCCCTTGTCCTTGCCCTTGACCTTCTTGCTGGCCTTACCCTTGCCTTTGCTCTTTCCCTTCTTGCTCGCCTTTCCATCCCCCTTGCCCTTGCCCTTGCCCTTGCCCTTGCCCTTGCCACCGATCGACGATCCCGCGCCGACGGTGGATGCCGGGAGCGCGTCGGTGATGAGGGTGAAAAAGTCGAGGAGCTTGCCAGCATCCTTGACCGCACCCGAGCGCCGGCCGTCGATTTTGGCGATAACCTCCTTGTACATGAGCTCGTTCTTGCGTGCAGGCGAGCACGCCTTGTACACCTTGTGAGCAAGAGCAACAACCTTTTTGTGCTCCTTGGCGGTGAGGACGGCGTCGCCCGGCGCGATGGTGGTGTCCGAGCCCGGTAGGGCGAGGCAGACACGCTTGTACGTCCGCATCACCGCCAGTGCCATGTCGGCAAACTCATCCGGATCGAGGTGGCCGGAGCCATCGCGGTCAAAGGCGCGGTAGGCGTACTCAATCTTCTTGCCCAGCGGCTCGCGGGCAACGAGGGCAATGTACATGGCAATGTCGACAAAGCCGAGCCAGCCGTCAACCTCGTCGTCAAAGGCCGGAAACAGAGCAGCGACTGCAGAGCTATCACCAATCCCGATCTCGCCCATCAGCACGTCCTTCCACGCCTTGTCGTCTACACCGCCGTTGATGGCTGCCACACGCTTGAACATGTTCTTAGCGGCGAGCCAGTCGTTGCGGCCGACTGCAGCCAGATCAGGGAGAGCGCCAGCATGCGGTCGGCCCGCAGTCAGCCGCATTAGAATCGGTGTCCGATGCCAACCCGTCCGCCATCGAGTGACCAGCAGTCATCAGAGGAATGTGAGTACCATACCATGGGAGGGGGTGGGTGGGTGGGTGGGTTGGTGGGGGAGGGGGAGGGGGAGGGGGAGGGGGGTGGGAGGGGGAGGGGTGAGGAGGGCGTACCTGGGGACGACGGGACGGTCTTGGCCACCGTCGACCTGGAGGGTGCGCTGACTGAAACAGTGGAGCCCATGGAGAGCGGATGGGGGCAGAGTGGGGTGGGGTGGTTGGGGTTGTTGCGACTGTGGCTGTGGTCTGCGGTGGCAGTGGTGGTGTGTGGTCGGTAGTGGTGCCGGTGGGTGGTGGTGGGCGGTGGTTTCGGCAGGCGCAGAACAACCGCGCCATGTCCAGCCATCGATTAACTCTCATTGCCACAATCGTACACGATTATCTCTCATTGCCACAATCGTACACGATTATCTCTCATTGCCACAATCGTACACGATTATCTCTCATAACCACAATCGTACACTATTATCTCTCATAACCACAATCGTACACGATTATCTCTCATAACCACAATCGTACACGATTATCTCTCATAACCACAATCGTACACGATTATCTCTCACAACCACAATCGTACACGATTATCTCTCATAACCACAATCGTACACGATTATCTCTCACAACCACAATCGTACACGATTATCTCTCACAACCACAATCGTTCCCTCCCCACTGCTCTCACAGCAACCACCACCAGGTCCCCCCACATGGCGGCAACAGTAACGACGCGACGGGCGACGCTGTCGGACACACCTATCCTGCTGCGGGTCATCGAGTGGGCATACCGTGGTGGCGCGCCTGTCAGCGGCTGGACCGGCGAGGAGCACCTGGTCTCCGGCCCACGCATCACCCAGGACGAGCTCGAGGCCGACATCTCTGCCGCGCTTGCTGCCGATGCCCACCATGTCATTCTTGTGGCTGAGGACAGCTCGCTCGACAACGAGACTTGCGCCGATCGCTTCGGCTCGTCCGTCGTCGGCTGCGTCAAGGTCGAGAAGCTCGACCGCGTGCCCGAGCCCGACGACGTCGTCGCCGAGGCTGAGGTCGGCCTCTTTGCCGTCGATCCCACCCTTCAGGGCCGCGGTGCGGGCGGAATCCTGCTCGCTCAGGCCGAAGCCGCCGCCGTTGATGTCCTTGGCGCCTCGCATGCAGTCATCCACGTCCTCAATGTCCGCGATGACATCCTCGCCTGGTACGATCGCAAGGGCTACGTCGCCAACGGCAAGACAATGCCGTTCCCGCCTCCAGGCGTCGCGTCCCGCTCCAAGCTCAAGCCCGCCGCGACGAACGTCCACTTTATCGAGCTGACTAAGCCGCTGCTGCCGTCAGAGCCTTGACGATCGTAACCGCGCCGCGCTGCCATCAAAACGTGTTGCGCGCCCGGACCTCCTCCAGCCGGCGCACAATCTCCACGGGCGTCGACTCGATGGCGTCGGCGATCTCCCACTGGAGCGTCGAGTCGATCGACATAAACTGCTCGCAGAGGTCGCCGTCGACCACGTCCTTGACCGGCACATAGTACGAGCGGAATGCGAGGTGGTCACGCCCGCCGAGCGGCGGGACTCGCTGCCGCATGTGGAGCTCGAGGTGGAGGAAAAAGTCGACGTCGTCACGAGTGACAAACGGCACTAGCGCGCCCACCGCCCCGGCAATTGTCGAGTACAGCACAGCCTTGTCCGCCCCCGAGAACGACTGCAGCGCCGCCGCCGTGATCGCGGTCACAGGCTCGCCGGCGTAAAAGTGGTTAACCACGTCAAAGTGCGCAATCGAGTCCGAGCTACCCGTCCCCAGCGCGTCGTCGTCCGGCAGCCGCGCCACAAACAGGTTTCCGAACCGGTCGCCGCACACCACTGTCGACCCGTCGATCATGTGCGCCCGCGACATCGCTCGCGGCAGCGTGTCGTCCGCAATCAGCCGCAGCCCATGCAACGCCGGCTCCCACGCCAGCGCCCGAATCGAGTCGCGCGCGTCCGCCACAACCACCCGGGACGTCTCGGCGTCGGAGCTGATCGCCACAACAAGCGACGGGAAGCCCTCCAGATGGGTCTTGCGCAGCAGCCGCGTCTTGCCCATGTCGAACACGACAAGCTGGTTGCCAGCGCCCGCAAAAAGGAGCCCACCAAAGGCGTGCAGCGCGGCAGGCAGGCCCGGCACCGCCGTGTCATGAACATGCACCAACCCCACCGCGTCGCCCTCAGACACAAGCTCAAACGTCCGCAGCAGGAAGCTCGTTGCTGTCCGCGGCGGCTCAAAGTCCACCGCCACGCCTGCAACCGCAAAAATCCGCGACGGGTCAGAGCTAAACGTCACCACTTCAAGCGAGAGCAGCGCCTCGTTTCCGGCGCCGCTGCTCTCCACGCTCAGGTTTCCCCACCAGAGCAGCGACGAGTCCGAGCCGTCAAAGAGCGCGAGGCCTGCCGCCCATGCTCCCGCCGCCGCCGGCCGACCCGGCTCAATCCGCTCGCAGCGTGCACGGCTCGCCTCCAGCGCCTCGGGATCGCCTGCGTCGAGGCCCGCCGCCGCCGCAAGCTCCTGCAGAGTGTACGCCCGCGCGTCGGACATGCCCACAAAAAACAGCTGCGACGCCGGGTGGTGGACCACAGCCCGCGGCGTGTACGGCAGAGGGTGCGGGTCAGCGTTGAACGACTGGTCGATCCGCTCGAGCGAAAAGATCTTGAGCTCGTTGCCGGCAATGCCCACCAGGCCGATGCCAACTAGCGCAGACGCAAATGATGCCGCGCCCTTGAGCCCACCGTATGAGAGCGGGAGAAGCGCAGACTCGGCTGGCGAGCCCGGCTGGTGGAAGAGCATGTACGACCGGCTCGAGCCGAGGTGGACCAGCGGCCGCCCGCCAAGCTCCGCCAGGGAGACAGACACCGGCTCCGGGCCGAGGAACCGGTTGGCTGTGTTGGAAATCGCGCCCGACGATGGGTCCACGTACGAGTGCGAGACAACTCCGTTGCTCCCGCCCACAACAAGGTGCACCAGCCCAGCCGCAGACCACTCGACCATCAGCCGCAGCTGGCTAATCGCCACAGACGTCGGGGTTGTCGAGAGCACCAGCAGCGACTTTTGCACAAACGGCGCCGCAGGATCCAGCGAGAGCAGCCGGACCGTGTTGTCAAAGAGCCCAATGACCGCAAACCGCGACTTGGCCCGCCCGGGCAGTAGCGGCTCCACCCCGAGGCACGTCAGCTCGTCTGCAGGGCCGAGCTGAAGCTCGGCGCCGGCCGTCTGGCTCAGCACCCCGGTCACGTCCAGCTCAAAGAGGAGCACAAGGCCCGATGAGAGTGCCACTACCGCCTGCCGGCGGTTGATCGCTGCGTGCGTGATCGTCGTTCCGCCCGGCGGCTTCCACTCGGACACGCTTCCGTCGACCGCGAGCTGGAGCAGCGCCCGTGCGTGAACCTGGACATGCACTCCGTTGGCGAGCGTGCCGGCCTCCAGCGTCGGCGCGTCCAGATAGAACCCAGCGTCGGTGCACTCGGAGACCGTGTCAGTGACCCGGAGGACAAGCGAGGCGTTGGTGAACGAGAAGATGAGAAAGGCCGTCGAAACGGCAAGGTGTGCTGCCTGCTCGTCGTCGTCGTCGCCACCACCGCTGCCGTCGGCTGGTCGAGGCGCGTTCGTTTGGGTGAGCGAAAAGACCGCCACTGGCGTGCCCGGCAGCGGCGAGGCCACCAGCTCCGAGACGGCGATGCCGTGCCGGAGAACATTGAGCGCGGCCGCACCGGTCCTCGCGCCGCACCCGACCACCAGCTGCGGCACACCGTCGCCGGCAAGGTCCGCAACTGCAAAGTCCATCAGCGGCGAGAGCGACGGCAGCGTGTCCAGCGGGTAGAGGTGCACAAGCTCGGCGGCCGGCGTAAACTCGGTCTGGTCCGGCGCGTCGGGAGCTGGCGGCTCGCCGAGTGAAAGGAACTCGTACAGCGTCGGCGGGCTCGACTGCGAGGCCGCAAAGAGAAAGCCCGACGAGAGGATGGCGAGGTCGGCAGCAAGGGGGATCGAGTCAAAGTACGAGACCCGAAGGCGGGTCGCTTCGTCGACCTCGTACTCGAGCGAGACTCGGAGGAGGTGGCCTGACTCGGTGAGCACAAGCATGAAGAACATCGACGGCTGGAGGTGCGAGGCGTGCGCGACGACAAGGTCGGCGCCGCATGGCGCCGGAAACGCCGCGTGGAGCGCCGGGTAGCCCTCGTTCATCCACGCCATTCCGCCCTGGTACGCCACCAGCACACCCGATGGACCAAACTCGCCGCCAGGCACCGGAATGAGCTCGTGCGCAGAGTGCGGAAGCGGCAGCGGGTCATGCCGGACAACGTGGTTGAGGCCGAGGTCGAGCTCGTAGAACGCAAGCTGCAGCGGCGGCGGAGACGACGGTACAGCCGCAGCATGAGCAGCTGCCTCGTCGTATGGCGCCTCGATGGCAGCAAAGAGTGGGTTGTTGAACGAGTTGTCGAGCGCCACCAAGGCAAAGGTGGCCACATCCGGCATGTTGGCCTCGACCGGCGACGAGATGGTGAGCTTGCCAGCCGAGTCGCGATTGAGAATGTACACCAACTTTGCGCCTTCGAGAGCGCCGATAATAGCCGCGCGACCACGCGGCTCGGCAGCAAGGTGGTATGATGGCGACGCCCGCCTCAGGCCCGACTTTGCGTACGTCTCGCCATGGACACGTTTCCAGCCGGCCGATGATGCCTCGTACGCAAGAATGATGAACTTGCCTGAATCCGAGGCAATCAGTAGGTGATCCACGGCCGAGCCGGTGAGCCGAAAGGTGGCCAAGTTGGTGATGAGGCCAAAGGCCTGCGTCGCACACATCAGCTCCAGTGCTCCGCTCTCGGCGTGGGTGGTGTACAGCGAGAGGCTCCGTCCCGTCGTCGTCACCAGCTCCGACTTGCCCTCGCCCGAGAACGAGCCCGTCACGCAGTGCGGGATGTACGTAGGCTGGGTCAACGTAAGGTGGTACAAGTATGGCATGGTGGCTAGGGTGGTGGTACGGGGGCGGTGGGTGGGTGGGGTGGGTGGGGTGGGTGGGTGGGAGGGGGGAGGGGAGAGAGGGGTGGGATCGGCCAAGACCGACTCTCACGAGGCGGACTGGCGGGCTCGGACGGCTGGCGACGGACTGATGAGAGTTGATTCAGTGAGGTGGAAAGGGGGGGAGGGTCAAAGTAAAAGCAAAAGGAGAGGCGAGTGGCGAGAGGATGGGTCAGTCAGAGGGCGGAGGGTGGGTGTACGGGTCACGATGGAGCTGCTGTGCCGCAGAGCCGGTCCCAGATCTTGGAGAACTTGCCAAAGTGGAGCCGCCCGTTGCGGTGATGAAGGTCATGGAAGACGGCCCCTCCCCACATCGCGCCCGGCATCACGTTCTCCAGCGAGAATGGCCAGTCGTAGCCCGAGTGCAGGTCGCAGAGAAGGAGGGTGATGGTCGGGACATAGACCATGCGGGCCATCGGATGCGCGCCGGTGACGTTCACCGCCACAATCGAGCACGCCACATCAACCGCCTGCTCGACCAGCGTCAGCCGAACAGTCTCGATTGCTCGCTGCAGCGCGTGGGTATGGTGCTTGGCGTGGAGCTTGTACAGCGCTGGCACAGCGTGCATCGCCCGATGGCAGCAGAAAAAGAGCGCGTCATAGACAAGGAGACAGCTCAAGACCTGGCCCACTAGCCGCCACAGGCTAGGACACTTCCCCGCAGCCATCAACTTGCCGGCACGCCGCTGGAAGCAGAGATCAAAGACCACCAAAGGCATCAGATACGCCAGCAGCTCCTGTGCGCGGCCGGTCGACTCAATCACCCACGCCTTGTTCGACACCGCAGTGCGATGGATTCGGAACGGGCGCGTCATCGCCACAGGAAGCACGTTGTCCAGCACATAGTACATGCCCAGCCAGACAAGAAACGAGACCGTGGCCAGAATCGGCTCAAACGAGTCGAGCCGAAAGAGTCGCGCGGCTGCATCCTCCGACGTCGACAACCGCAACCAGCTCGCCTCCAGCCAAGCGTCCACCGCACCCGTGTACACCACGGCTACTCCAACAGCGGCCATCCAACCTGCCCGGCATACGTTCACCGTCACTATGCTCCGCCCCAGCGTCGACTGCGTCACGGCCGGCTGCTCGCTCGCTCTCGCAGGTGGCGTCATCCAGCAAAAAGGGGGGAATGGCGCGAGAGGAGTGTGCCTTTACCGGGACATCTGCTCGCCGCCGTGTCTTTCAATTCGACCCGAAGCCGGCTGGACTGATGCGCGAGTCGGGCTTGGGGAAAGATGACCGACAGGGTCAATGCAGGGGCGTCGGGTTGATGGCAGGCCTTTGTTCGCGCGATTGGGGCCTGGGTGCATGCATGCATGCATGCAATGCAAGGAGGGTGTGTGTTTGGGCAAAAAGAAAAAAGAATGCGTTACTCGGTATTCCCGTGTGGTCCCCCACCACAGTACTAACCAAGCCTCATGCTGCTTGACTTCCGAGAGCGAGACGGGATCGGGTATTTTCAGCATAGGATGAACGCATTCGAATCCTGCCAGTGTGTGGGGAGATGGTGTGGTGGAGGACTCGGGGGCGGGCGGTCGCCAAATGGGTTGCGATCATCGCGTGCGATCGCAGGCTCTTGGGAGGGCTGGGCTTGCAAGCGATGGTCTCGACTCTTGCTTTACACACATCATGCAAGCAACGTGTTGGATCCACACAACTGAGGACCAAATAGCTCCCGCTGTACTCTCCAGCGCACTCACCAGCATCGCCTTGTACGCAACTAAATGAGCAGGCGCCGCAGCGAGTCCACGAGGTCGTCCATGTCCTGATCGTTAGCGTAGGCTGCGCAGATGACGGCCAGAGAGGGGTCGCTGGCCTGCCACAGCGTGGCAAGATGGCCGCGCTCGGCGTCGGAGAAGACCTGCGACGCCGACTGGAGTGCGGCCATGACCTCGGGTGTCGGCTCAAACGCTGCCGGCGCCAGCGGCGCAGTCGCATGTACAGCAGGCTGTGGCAGACGCAGCTCGGCCTGGGTCGATGCCGGAGGAGCTTGGTCGGAAGGCAAAAAGTGGACAAAACCGTGAATCAGTTGCTGGTGGCTGGCAAACAGCTGACAGACGTCTGCGTAGACCTCGGCGATCGACTTGGTCTGCTGCTGGTACCCATGCAGGAGTGCCAGGAACGAGGTGTAGACCTCGGGCTGCTCAGCAAAGGTCTCCTTGATGTTCTTGACATATTCCACCGCTGTATCAAACAAGGGTATCGATCCGTCCGGCCCACCGACCGAAGCCTGCCCGTCCGACTCCAGCCCGTCATCGCCATCGTCAGATGACTCCGTCTCGATGCTGGGCAGAGCCTGGCTAGCATCCGGTCCAGAGCGCTGCCCATCCTCAACGATGCGGTAGTCGGGCGGCAGAAAGACGTTAAAGCCAGCGATGAGATGCGGGTCGTGTGCAAAGAGCTCCTCGACTTTGGCAATGACGCCCGGCGTGTCGATGGCTCGACTCTTGAAGTCCTTCAAGATGTCCAGGAACGCGTTGTACCGCCATGGCTCGCTTGTGTTCGCCTTCTTCACCGCATCCAAATACTCCAGAGCACTCTCCACAGACGCCATTCCCCGCTCTCTCCAGTCCCTTCTCTCGGCGAGTCAGCTATGGCTCTATGGCTGTCGGTTGTCGACGTGGAAGGGGAGGGGAGTGCCACCAGCAGAATGGAAGCACGCTGTCAGCCGGCACTGCTTGCATGCCCACACCACCATCGCCACCACCATCACCTCGATCACGACCATGGTCAACCCCCTTTACCACCCACATCATGTCTTCTTGCCTAGCAACCCTATCCTGGCGCGCCACTCTGGCGCTGTCGTGGTGCTGCGGTCCGATTGGTGCGGCAGCGGGGCAGCCGGACGGACAGGAGACGGGCGACGGACGACCGCTTGTAGACGACGGCCACTTGTCGCCACGCTGGGGCGGGAGAGCTTGCGAGAAGAGCGAGAAGAGCGAGAGCAAGCAGGTTGTCAAGTGCAAGGAACATCTCTCATGTCCGACAGTAGCTCAGCAGGGCTTGTGGAGGCACTTGCTCATGCCCTTGTCGGTGGCGCCTTGCTCAAGGCGGGCCGCTCGGGCAAGCCCCACTTTCGCCAATTCAGGCTGGCCAGAGGTAAGTGGGGATGGGAAGGGAGGAAGGGAGGGGAGGGGGAGGGGGGGGGGGGGGGGGAGGGGGGGGCGGG